>NW_024582649.1:338296-350841 GCF_018398535.1 Haplochromis burtoni | reverse complement strand
TTCCTTGGGTTCAATACTGTGACACACTGTGACACGATCTCTTTCCGAACTCATCACGTGCGGAAGCCTGGTTATAGTTTAATGCACTGATTAACTTCAAGCATCATTTTTCACTATACAAAATTAATTTAGTCACAGTGTGTATTTTCCCCTAAACCACAACCTTTTCCAGTTCTAAACAAGTAGCACTGATGCCTAAACCTAAAGAGTGCGTAAAAGCAAGACCAAAAAGGCAGTGAAGTGAAAAACCCAAACCTAGGAAACCGTGATCTTTTGCTTAACAGATTTGCAACTTACACCAACTGTCCTGCCTCCTTAGAAGAACAAGCTGTAATGGAAGTTTTTTCTCAAACAGGACCAGTACTGGGTGTGTGTATGGTGTATGGTGCACCAGTATACTGGGTGTTTACTGGTGCCTCGAGCCACCAGTAGTGGTGACTATGTGCAGGATACAGAAACGATTGCATGAAAACCAACTACAAACTAGTTTAAAAATGAAACAAACTCTTCAGCTGGCTGTTGTTCTTTTAAAGAGCGACAACGCTGATAAAGAGGGGAACTAGCAAGGTTGCAGAGATGGTTAAAAAAAATCGCGTACTCATTTGCATAAAGAAATAGAAGACTTAAAAAGAGCACAAACAGGCTAATTCAGCGATGAAATGAATTGAACGATCACTGCGGGAAAGGAAAGCTCTTAGCTGATGAATCCTAATGAAATCTGACTGATAGTAATTATGCTGATGTTGTTCTGTGGACCTTAACCTTTTAACTAAAAAACTGAGAAGTCTGCAAATCCCCCTTCCATTAACGCCAGAGGGAAGAGAGAAGGATGAAGCAGAGGAGCAGAGAGGATAAGAAGAAGCGCTAAGAGCAGAAGGCATAGAGGAGGGGAAGACAGGAAAGATATTTGCAGGAGGAAAGGAAGAACAAATGAAGAGAGAAAGGAGAACAGGGGATGGAGGACAAGTGAGAAGGTGAGGAAGATGGCGAGAAAATGATAACTGGGAGAGAGGGAACATGGAAGAAGAAAACACAAGAGAATGGGGGAGGATAACATAGGTGGAAATGAAGTGCACTGGAGAGGAGATGAGCATTGGATGAGAAATAACAAATAGAAATAGAGTACAGAAAGATTAAGTGAAAAAAACTAAAAGAAAGGTGTGGAAAGAAGTGTAGCAAAAAAGAAAGCAGGCAAAAAAAAGGAAAAGAATGCAAATACGAGTGTGTAGTGAAGAAAAGTAAGAGGAAGGATAAGGAGGATAAAGGGAAAAGGGAGGAGGAGAGGGCAGGTCACACATATCAACACCTGGCATGTCTGTCCAGCCTCAGAAATGGAAATGAAAGAAACACATACTGGCCTCATTACATTCATGCCCATTGAAGGGCTTGGACTAATACTTGGAGTAGAGAGGTAAAGTCAAGTATCAAGGCCCCGTATAATGTCCTGAGATAGCACATCAGGCTAATACATGGAGCACTAACCTGCTTCGCTGTCGCAGTCTTCACTTCCTGCTGCGAGCTCCTCCGTCCTCTTCTCCCCTTCTCCTCTGACTTCACCCACTGAGTATCCACCTCCCCTTGCCTCTCCCCCTCTCCCCTATCTGCTTCTCTCATCGCCAAGCAGTTAATTTTGGGATTAATACGCGTGGCGGTGGTGGCTGGCTCTTTTGAGGGATTTGTAGCGGAGCTGCAGACACTTATCTTGGTCATTACGGCGCCCATATTGGATTCAAGCGTTTTAGTATCTGCCAAACATTCGGCTGCGGAGGAGTCTATCGGGGCGACACGCGCCCGGGGATTAAGATAAGGAGGCCCCTCATTACGACTTCTCTCCTCCTGCGGCGTGCTGACACTCGCAGCGGCCGCGACTTCTCCTCCAGCAACATCACAGAGGAGGTACGGGTGCTCACCTCGTTTCTCTTCCTCTGTGCCGGAGGACACAGGAAGAGGAAGAAGAGAGGAAAGGTAGTCTTTTGGTTTGGAGCCAGGCCCCTGGAGGGAGGTGGCGTCGCTTGTTGAGGGTGGGGAGGTGGAACATGAGCTGTAACAAGGCTCCAGGAAAGTAGAGGAAGAGCTCTGTGTGTCCTCTGCTGGACTTGTTCTTTGGAAATATAGTTGATCCTGGTTTTTCGCCAGTACTGTCTGCTTAGAGAGAGACAGGTAACCCAGACTGTCATCTGCTGGAGAATTGGGCCCGTCGTCGGACGTAGACTGAAAATTGTTGTTTAAGCAAGACAAGTCATTCATTTCATAGCCAAATGACAGGGGGGACTCAAAATTCTCCTTCAGAAAGAAGTGCCATGGTTTCTTGGTGAGAACCATGCTGTAGCAGAGAGGCGGGCCTAGATAAACCTCCTCTGTACAGGCTTCAAACAGAGTCACCTCTTCCCTGATGTCAGGGCTGGGGGGCAGAGACAGAGAGGGGTTAGTTTGCTCTTCATGGGTACCATCAGCGGCACAGTAAGTTTCACTGTCAGCAGACTTTAGATCAAGAGCGCAGACTTTGTTTTTGGTTCCGAGGCCGGGAGACGCTGAAATTTGCTGTCTGGTGCTTGTGAACAGCTCAGGGCTCGGGCTGTGGAGGCCTTGCGTTGGCGTGACGTATGACGGGATGCTGTAGGGTGCTGGGGTGGAGCTCTTGTCCTCTGTGCACTGACTGACCTCGCCGCAGTCGCTGTCATGGGAAGAGAGAGACAGGTAGGAGTAGAAGTCTCCCTTCTTAAGGTGGAGGGGCCTGTGGGAGTGTTCGAGCACCTGAAGGGAGAGGAAGGAGAAGTTTTTGTGTTGCCTTTTGTTGTCTGCTCGTAAGGTTTGGAATTAAGGATAAAATGTGCTTCACTTATAGTAGAGCTCTGTCAGCTGACTGTATGAGTTCCTTTTGTTTAAATGATGCTGACTTGGTTTAGAATTTTATTTGATTGTGGGCAAAAATGATAACAAATAGAATCAACTGCTCAATATTCATTTAGATTCTGAACACGAAGGATAGAAATAAGAATAACCTTTAGCGCTTTTATCAATAGCATCTTATTTGTTTTGAAATGACTTTTTTGTAATGTTATTTTGTATTATTTCTAATTTAAGATACCTACCATAATTACTAAACCATCAAATCTTGATTTACATATTCATATTTTACACTCAGGCACTTTTTGCATGGGGGGAAGTAAAACTTTTCTGCCTGATTTCTTTTTTCCTTTCAGAAATAACATGAAGACTGAAAACTGATTAGCTTTTAGATTACTTCACTTGCAAAAGATACCAAAGAAATTAGTCATTAAATCTGAAAAGTTATGATCTGTGATGCGATTTATTGAATTAGTCCAATTCAGTGAACCAATCGACTGAGATAACTTTTGATACTTTTGGATTAATTTGTCCAACAAATATACAGAATATACAAAGTCAAACAGGACCTCGGATGCTCCAGCTCAGAAATAATTTGATTCGTTTAGTGTTAAAGTTTTCAGCCACACCAAATAATTTTTGAGTTCTGTTTGAAATCGTTTTTATTTTCATGTTGCAGTGCAATATGTGCATATGCCTATCATTAATACTCTACCTTGTCTCTGATCTGTGCTAATGATGCAGAACCTTGGTCTGGAATGGACCCATTGGTCTCAGTCTGGCTCGGTTCCTCAGTCTGGTTCTCTTTGCTTTTCAGGGCCAGTGAGGTCATGTCAATAATCTCCATCACAAAATCATGCACGTTCTCCTTCTTGCTTTCTTCTACACAGCGTGGATGGAGGGAAGAGGGGCAGGGAAGGTGCTTGCAGCAGGAGGAGTGAGAGTTGTGCCCTTTTTTGGGGAGCAGGGACGAATCTTTGTCTCTGACTTCCCTCCTCGTCTCCTCTGTCACAAAAGATGAGAATCTGAACTTTTCCTGAATGGTGATGGCCTTCCTTCTGCTGGCTACCGACCTGCTGTTGTGCAAAGCATCGTGGGATTTGCAGTCCTCCACTGGGGAGAGGGATGGAGGAGAAGGGAGGGAGGAGCTGTGGCAAGGCAACTCTCCCCGAAGCTGTCCCACCAAAGAGGAAGCACGCTTGGATGGGAAAGGGAGCAGCTCACAGGATGGGGACTCCTTTGTCTCGCTTGATTCTGTTATCACTACCAAGTTGCTAACATCTTGAACCAGCTCTCCTGTTTTGGTAAACACGTACGAATCCCTTAGAGACTCTCTGTTCTTGGTGAACATGCTGGACTCCTCTCGGAGGAGCTCATCATCTTCATCCCTCCCTTTTAGACAGCTCTGGTCCACATTTCCATTCTCCACATCATCCACAAACTGGCTCATGTAGCTTCTTGTCGCGTTCCTCCTATTCTCCTCCTCCTCCTCCTCCATTCCCCTCTTGCCTGTTTTTACTTTATTGTTGCCACCATCACTGTTGGCATCTAATAATTTTGCAGCTGAGCGGTTTAAAAAACACTCCTTAATCTGAGGGGACAGGTTGGCTCCACACTGAAGCTCATCATGGAGGCCTGTTTCTGTTTTAGAGAAAGAGGAAGTGGAGGCACGAGGAGATCGGATCCAATTTTGGAGCTCTCTTTTCATGTACTCAAGCCCCAGCACATAAGAGCCCTCCATTTCTTCTTCATCATCATCCTCAACATCCTCGTGACCTGAGGATGCGCCACTCAGCCGCTCTCCTTCTTCGTCCTCTTCGTCCCGAACGCCGAGCTCCTCCTCTGTGAGGGTGAGCGTGGAGGAAGACAGGAGGTCGCTGTCATCCTCATCTTCATCCGTGCAGGCTGATGTGCAAGAGACGTTCACAACCATGCTCAAACTAGTTGCGTCGGCTTCATCCAGGCCTTGTGCTCCTCTGCTCCTACCGTGGCAGCGCTTCCTAGAAGAGTTTGCATTGGGTGCCACTGTGGGATCCAGCAAGAGGTGCCTCTGATTTCTGAGCATGACAAAATCTTCAGAGCCTAGCGATGAGTCCTCAGTGCTACTCAGCTCTGTTAAGGATGCTGTTGCTGAACTCTCGTTGATCAGCGATGGAGGTCCTTTCCACAAAGAGCATGAAATCCCAGATAGCGGGGCGTGTCGACCACCGAGAGAGGGGGAGGCAGGGAGGGGGCTCCTCTGCGGGGAGCTGCCCCGAAGCGTCATGTCAGAAACACTCCGGGTCATTTTTGCCCCAAGAGGACTCTGGATGTTCTCCAGACGTTTCAAGAGATCAAGGGTTCTTCGGCTCAGCTCTCCAGGGGACGGTTCCCCTTGCACAGTTTCAGTGTTGTTTTCTTTTCTTTGTTGGCCTCCATCATATCCACTTCTCTGCTCCTTCTCCAGCTCTCCGAGACTGGCAAGGCTACCTCCAGTTCCTTCATCAATACTGCGAAATGGGACTAGGCCAGTCTCCAGAGAGGCGCTACGATGCAGTGGGTCTTTGGAGGGGAATAACTCCACACCTGGAGCCAGAAGGGACTCTAGAGAGGAGCCCTGAGATAAAACTGGACTTGATGCCCGGCGGCTGAGGACAGGAGGAGTTTCCAAACCATGGTACTGTTGAGTGGTGAAGTCAGCGAGATCACTGTGGGACAAGAAAGACTTTGAGAAGTCAACAGCAAGTCCCCCCACCTCAAAATCAGAGTCAGAATCCGCAGGTGTCAGGATGCCACGTCCGTTAATTAAGATTTCAACAGCCTCTCCACCTCCCCTCCTGTGTCTCCTCTTCTTCTCCTCCTCTCTGTTTCTTTTGGTTTCGCTCCTCCTCGACCTCTTCTCCTGCTCACTTTCCTCCTCCTCTTCTTTACCCACACCTTTTTCCTCTCCTGGGATTTCAAAGTTGGCTATTGTTGTCTCTGTGTCTCCTGTGTCACTAACAATCCCGCTTTCGCACTCAGACCGACGACTGTTTGAGGACTGGCCGCTTCCTCTTCCACCCTCACTCTCTCCATCTCGGCATCTTCTTGACATCAAACCTCCCAGGAGGTCTGGGAGGGATTCGATGGAAGAGAAGGAGGAATCCTTACTCAAGCTCTTCTGCAGCACTTGCTGTTTCCTTTTTCCTGACTTGGTTTTTTGCAATAAGGATGAAGTGTGAGGAAACTGAGGCTGTCTGTATAATTCAATATTGTGGAGGCTATATACTTGGTAGACATTATTGTTGTTAGGGGGTGAGGTTTGGGAGGTCATATTGTGCTGAACCTCCACTGATGATCCACCTCTAGTATTCGACATAATCTCAGTACACTCAGTAGCGGGGACAGGTGTTCTACTCGTGTCAGGGGGGTTTTCATTGGGCAGAACAGCTTCAGAAGGCAGATTTGGTTCTGTGGGGAGGTTTTGTGTAAGGTCAGGTTCTGGTATAGCTTGTGGCTCTGCTTCTGTGATTGTCATATCTGTTTCATCCCATTCCCATGAATCATCCTGCACTGGTGCTACTGGACCAGCTGACACTGGGCTAATTTGGTGAAGGTCCACCAAACCTGGTTCCAAAAAGTTCCCAGGAACCTGCAGACAAAATGAAAGGAAACACAAGACAACATTTGTAACTGGTCAGTGAGGTTTTAGACAAATTCACTCAGATGCAGAAATCAAGAAGCTGTGTTATGTTTCTTAATAAAGTTCGCAATCAGACACAACATACAACATGATGGAGAAAGGAAAACAAACAAGTAACTTAGTCCAAAGACAACAACCAAAAAGCCAGGCAAATAAGGAAAATAAGAAACACGTGTACTCAATTAAACCCCCAAACAATGGAGGGGAAATATTTCAAATTATAGAATTTTATTCATGCCAAATATATCATTGCATCAGTGTTTTCACAGCTCAAATACAGGAAGGCAACAAATCCATTTTGAACTTCTGAAAACTCATCCTGCCCTTAACACTCAATTTCAGACAACTCTTTGCTCTGTGTGATGACACAGAGAAGGGTACACCGAATACGGGCATCTCAAGCACACAGCTTTGGCTGTGAGCACAGCAGCCGCACTCACCTGCTGTTCAAAGCTTATTTACAAGGTGCAACCAATCAGAAGAAATGTGGCTTAAAAGGAAGGATTAAAATGTGATGTTTTATACATTTACTCCCTTACATGGACATTTTATCTACTTGGCATGCATAAATATTAGATAAAAATGTAATTTTAAAGGTAGAATCTCCTAGTTTCTGAAAATACGCATAGCTAAAATACCATAAGTGGTTCTCCAGTGACCTTGTTGGTGTTAAAAGGTTAAATAAATCTTAACACATAAAAATGAATAAAAGACTGTTTCATTAATCGTTTGATGCTGTGAACTCCATCTTCAGAATGTTGGGTTTTTTGCAATTACTGAGTCCTAAATCCAAGAACTTGGCGCAAATGTCATTTAACCTGTGGAGCACTCGCCCCGATTACATGTTGTTTTAATAACACCTAGGAAATTTCAAAGAGAGCTTAAAGACATACAGTGTTGCTTTCCTTTAAGAAAAGGGGTTCTCAGTTATGATTCAAAGCACATAAATGTTTTAAGTTGTGCTATCAAACACGATGGGAATATAAGTCGTGTCATTTTGGATGTTGTATCTTGTTTTGGCACAAAACTCTTTAAAAAGACGCGTCGCTAATCCCGCGTCCCTCCTGAGAACACCGTCTCGACTCAGGCCTCTGCTTGAAAGAGACACACTGACACTCTGACAGAACATGTTCTGTGATCATTTAAAAAAAAAGAGTGAAATCAGCCCACCCCAAAGCAATTGCTCATAAATCTCAACACAAATTATTCCACTCTGGAACAAAGCGATGAATTATTCAAAAACGACTTCTGAGAGAAAGAGCACCAGGCTGAAAACCCCAAAGTAAATACGTAATCAAAAGCCTTCAGAAAGCTCGGCTGTCTAAAAATATGCTTAGACACAGGAATTCTTCTCTTCCACAGACATAATTATACAAATTGCTCCGCGTCTCGTTAACAAGAGAGGGGGGTAATTCGTATTAGCCATTCATAGCCTATTAATCTAATAAACTAGTTGGCTCTGCGTGCGTGTGCGAGTGAGTGTGTGTGGATATGTCTCTGTATAATGAATTTCTATTAGATTTGTGTTTATTCCCCTTGTGCTGATAAGGGAGATGGGGGTAATGACTGAACTGGGTTTTGCCACTGTAGACGCATTCAAAAACACATTCAGCGCTGAGAGGAAAGGCTATCAATCAGCCTAATCCAATCAAATCGGGGATTTGATGACCCACGAAAACCTTGTACATAATTTATATCTGTAATTCATCTCATTTCTATAATTTTACAACAGTTTATAGCTGGATTGTGGGTATTTATATGACCACAGACAGAGGAGCGTGGGGACTATCGGTGTCCAGCACTCACAGTATCCTTAAAAACATATTTCTTAAAGCAGCAAATGACTGTAAAGTGTTGCTGGGAACCTGGCAGAGTGAGAGATTGCAAACCAAGCATCAATAACCAGTCAAACATTGCAAATACTTGCACAACATGCCATGGTTGTCCTCTTTAATCGCTCCTATTTCTCATGACTTGTATTCTTAGCTCAGTTCAGATTTAGTTTCAACATTTAGCTTTTGGCTACTTGTCTGTTTTAATACTATATGTGTGCTGTTTCTCAGGAGCAAAATGTAAGAAACTGTATTACAATAAAAACACCGTCCCAACAAAGCCAAGACACCAAATTGCCAGAGGCTAAAACTGAAGACATTTTCTGTACATTTCTATTTTATTTTTATTAATTTTGGAAGTAAAAAAAAAGTAAGTAAGTTCTGTTTGTTATTATTTATTCAAAAAGATTTTAATTTTATGCTACATATGTGTGTCAGACTGAATCTTTTCACAAATTTACCCAATCAAAATGTATTTATTTGCTCATCTTTCTTCTTATATTAGTATTTGTCAAGCTGTATTTGAATTATACACACAACAGCTAATTTTCACAGGAAATATTCTCCTCTTATATTCATCAAGGTCATTTTAGCTTTAAAAACGAAAAGGGTAAAGCAAATAAAAATAACACTGGATAATGTCCAAAATGAAATGACATGAAACATATTCAGAGGTGAAAACAATGACAGACTTGTAAACAAACCCAATGAAATGGATGCAAATACATCCAGGCAACACTAAGCTTAAGCCTAAACAAATCAATACACTACCGCACCACAAAACTTTGAAGCTGTATAATCACATAAATTAAGATGTGCTTGTATTCAGTCTAAAGGCCAAATATGACAAACATCATACCGACCATTATTTTTTTCTACCTGTACGAATAAAAAATAAGACTTGAAATGATGACATCAATAAAATAAATAAAATAAAAACTAGTTAATACAAACTGGCCAGTTTTTCAGCATTCCTTCCTGTGATTATATTTACATGAACACGATCAAACTGTTTACTGATGTAATTCTTGCCAGTGTTCAATATGTGTGTGTGTTGTGTTTTTCGGGGTGAAAACAGCAAACTTTTTCCCATTAGCTCTAGTTTGACTGCTCCCATTTGTTAGCATAGCATCTGCTGGAAGGCCCAAGGAGAGTAGAGCTATCTAGGAGTGTCTGGGTGATTATTCATGTGCCTGCGCTCCTCCTGGAGCTGCTGCTGCTGCTGCTTGAGTCTCTGCTGGCTCTCTGCTGTACCGGTTGTCAAAGCACTCAGGGAGCCCAGCGTCACCGGTCTGATTCAAAATGAATAGAAGCGCACAGATAAATCACCTCTCCATGCAGAGTGGAGGAGCTGACAGGCTGCTTTGAATGTAATTGCAAACAGTGAGTGAAAACCTCCATATGTTGCTCATAACTCTGCTCGAAAATATTTCATAATTGTGAGAAAACTGTGCGGAAATATAATTTCCATATATCACATTAGATGCACAGGTATACTTTGTGAAATCTCATCCCCAAAACACCCTGCAGCTTTAATTTAGACTCATTTACATTAAATCAGAGATAAAACAGCATCTTTCATGTGCTTTCTGAGCGGCAGTACACACACATCTACTCATGGAACATGCAGAGAAGAAAATATGACTCATACTTCAACAACAAAAACCCTGTTAGAACAAAATCACATGTTCTGAGGGAAGAGGCATAAAATACAGTCCAACCTCCAAAGAAAAATGACAACAGTGGTAATTTCTGAAGAGGGTTAAAGGTTACGAGGTGTTTATCGAGGCCAAGGGTTCCAATGTCTTTGAGGTTCTTTACAAAGGGGAGGAAATCTTCCAAGAATGTCTCAAAATCCAAATGACATGGTTTTAACTAATCTTAGCAAAGTGGTTTTAGATGACACCAAATGGGTCAAACGTATCTTCATGCTAGCCAATTATGTTTGGCTAAAAAGCAGTGAGAAAAGCATTTTTTGACTACAGACTGATCTGACGTGTTACAATCATATCAGACTTGTGTTGCTTATGTATCTTGGCTTGTTTTGCCATCATGCGAGTAACCACATGTACAATGTCCAACCTTTTCCAAACAGTGGTGATGCCTTCACTTATGGTAAACTAAATGCTGGAGAAGCTCGATGGGAGAAGTTTGCCTTCTAACATGTGGCTGTTGTAGTATTATACGTAAGTGTTTTGCAGGTGACAGTTACATTAGTCTGTTTCATAGTCTTTTATACTGCCTCACAAGAGCTGCTAGCAACTGTGAAAGCATGTTGTTTCCGCTTGCTTGCAATGTGTTGCTTGCAATGTGTTGCTTGCGCTCTCAACATTTCTGCCCGTGCGCGCTCAACTCTTTCTGTAAACCGTTAAATTTGTGCCACAAAACCAGCCAATCACAGACTTGGATGCAAAAAAATCTGATCGGCTGTTCTGGTCTCCAATCAGCTCGAAATGACGAAATGCAATATCCCAGAATGCATTTCGGCCAAAGCTCAAACGAGGCAGTGGCGGAGTTTGAAATATTACTCTTAATGGGTCACAAAAAGCGTGCCACTGCCTCGTTTGAGTTTTGGACGAAATGCATTCTGGGATATTGCATTTCGTCATTTCGAGCTGATTGGAGACCAGAACAGCCGATCAGATTTTTTTGCATCCAAGTCTGTGATTGGCTGGTTTTGTGGCACAAACATAACAGTGTACAGAAAGAGTTGAGCGCGCACGGGCAGAAATGTTGACAGCGCAAGCAACACATTGCAAGCAAGCGGAAATGCAAATACTGAGCGCGAGGGGCTGCTGTTGTGTGTGTGTGGATAATAGCAAACACTGAAATACATTTTTTGCACGCAGCAATGAATTTTGTTCACTCAAATTTAGCTTTTCTTCGCTCAAAATAAATTTCTCCTCAAAATGCAACACTTGCAACTGCAATTTTTTTTTACGTGCGCTCAATTTTTTTTTACGTGCGCTCAAAATAGTGGCACAAAAATAACGCCATAGTAATCCACTCATCACCAAGCTTGATTGCCAAGAAATTCACCTTGTATTTTCATTTCACAGTCCTCAAAGAATGAACTCTAATCTCCCCAAGCTTTCCTCTAGCATCCACTAACACTCTGTTATACAACTTGTATTTTCTGTTGTGCTAAGACAGAGAAACACTGATGATTTTCATTTCTTCTGGAATGTTATAAAGGTTTTATCACTGAGGCTACAGTTAAGTTAAAGAAGAATAAAAAGTAAGATGAGATTGTGCACTATAAACCTAAAAAACAGCTAGAAAAAAGTATAATACAGAAATATGTGTGAAAAGATGATTAGTAAAACAGAAATAGTGACTTTTCTCAGGAAGTAACGACTATTTTGATGTTTTCTTTGATAAATAACATGGTTGGTTGTAAAGCACTAACATCAATTAATAGCTTTAGTAATAAAAATACACCGGGGGTTTTCAGTTTACTTCAGCTGTTAAAAGAAACTCTACCACCAAACACAAGTTTCTCTTTGTCATTTGTGTGTTGGTACAATAACTTGCACAAGCTGATCTCCTATCTCACTCATTACACTGTACTTAAAATCTGAGCCACGCATTCCTGCAGTCATTTGCAGGCAGGCGAGCGGACTCATTTACACAAACCCTCTCTCAAAAATCCACACAGGGATGCGTGCACACGGAAACCAGAAGCGGACAGTCATTTTATCATGAGGCAGAAGTGTTCATTTATAAACTATACCACCCACATATATGCTTCTCTGGTTCATTCTCGGGTTTCCTCCCCTTCCCTTTTTTTTTGCTTCTCGCTTTGTCTTTATTCCTCTCTCATCTCCACTAGAAGTGAAATTACTCTCCAGCCAGCAGCGAGGTCAGAGTGTCTGGCCTCCGTTATTTGTCTTCTCCTCCTCTACAATATGTGTGTGTGTGTGTCCTTTGTGTGTGAATTTACAAAAGTGAGAGAGAGAGAGAAAGGGAGAGTGTGACCTCCAGCAGCACATGTAAAGCCGAATTAGACAGATTCTCCATATTTTCTTTGCAAGTGATACAAAGTAAGAGTGCGCTCAACTCTGACTCTTCAACACGATTAGAGAGTGTGGTCTTAATACAAACACAATACTGCGGCTCACTGATGAGTATGAAAGGGCAAAATAAATACAATTCAACTAGAAGCTTTTATCCATGCAACACGAGAAAAAGCATCGACAAATAAC
>NW_024582649.1:316073-338276 GCF_018398535.1 Haplochromis burtoni | reverse complement strand
ACAACATGTAACTGACAACAGTCAAAGGAAAATTCTATAAGAACAATGCATAAACTATCTATTAGATAAATTATAAGATCGTTAAAAGTGACAAGAAAAATATATGTTCTATAGATTGAAATAGACATGATGGTTCTACAAGAGATTTTGTTTTGAATTCCACAGTATCCCCACAGATCAGAGTGCTGCACTGGGTACAGTTTAAACATGGGAAATTCCCACGTGGTAAGGTAAAGTCAGCTCCAATCAATACATCTCTCAGATTTTTGGCATATTTATCATCAAAGGTCAGAATATCTTTGAAAGAGTGACCTTATTAAATGGTCACTGGTGTTTAAAGAGGCATATTTTTATTTCTGTAGAAAGAAAGTATCACATTTTTAGACTGATTTTATGGAATGGTATTTATTTATTTATTCTTTGTTTGTTTTTATACCACACTTAGTTAATGATGAATAAGAACATTTTAGGAAAGAGTTAAATGATTTGAAAATTCCATCCATTTGATTGCGCTTATCCTTTCCAGGGTCACTGGAGCCTATCCCGGCTGTCTTACAACAAGAGGCAGGGTACACCCTGGACAGGTCAAAAGTGTGTCGCAGGTCTAAGACATAAACAACCATTCGCACCTAGTGTTTTAATTAACCTAACCCTATGGGCTCAAAATGTGGTCATAAATATTTTGTACGTGTGTGCGTAAAAAAGATTTGTATGTGTAAAAAAGATTTGTGTGTGCATCTAGTACAGGTAGCGCTGCTGCAAAAACCCACAGAGCCCAGCAGCCAGCACAACAAATTCTGGATCCTTTGCTTTTAGTTAGCAGTTAGCATTAGTAGCACATCCTGCGTCCCATGTGAATGGACTTTTATGCTGCGCACTGTGACTCACAGCAATGGTCCCGGGTCAGCCCTGACTTTGTGTTAAACTAATCCTAAAGTAATAATGGTATTTCTAACCACTGATATAGCACAACTTTATCCTTTCAACAGCTGCTGAAAGTTAGGGGACCTAGCTGCTATCGGATATTTATATAGAGATCCTCCAGCTTCAAACTGTATCACCCTTCAAGGACCTGCAGTTCAAAAAAGCGCCCCTCCGACAGCCAAACCCATCTGTTCTCTGATTGGATTGTTACATTTGTGATTGACATGACATTGACCAATCAGATGAAAGGAAGAAAAATAGGGTCAAAATCCGTACTTGTAACTTGCAGGGGTTTTTTTTCTAAGTCCACACACAAATCTTTTTTACACATACAAATCTTTTTTACGCACACACAAATTTTTTTACACATACAAATCTTTTTTACACATACAAATCTTTTTTACAAGTACAAAATATTTATGACCACATAACCCCACTAACTGCATGTCTTTGGACATTAGGAGGAAGCTGGAGTACCCATGAAAACACCGTGAAAGATCCTGGCCTGATGGTGGAATTGAACTCAGGACCTTCATGCTGTGAGGCAACAGTGCTAACCACTGTGCCGTTAAAACGGCAGGTCTAGTGCTATACCTTTATAGTATCCACATGGAAGTTTGTTTGTTTTTGTTCAGTTCAGTTTGATTAAATTTTGTTTATATATGTTTGTGCCAAATCACAACCTTACAATTATACAGAGAAAACCCCAACAACCACAGCGCTCCCTATGAGCAAGCTTGGTGACAGTGAGAAGGAAAAACTCCCTGTTCTGCAGGAGGAAGAAACCTCCAGGCATACCTGGCTGGTTGTGAGGATTCAGTTGATATGAAGGCAGAAAAACGTCCATAAAGAACCAAATGGTTGTTTTCTACAAGCTTTTTAATGTTTTTTAATTGGTCATTTTAACATGGAAGTCTAAAGAGTGCCCTTCCTGCTTGGCCCCAGAAGGTTTCACTTAGTTTGTGCTTAAATTCTAAACCAAAGGTGTGACACGGTGTGGTCTCTCTGTCCTCCTACACACTCCTGACCTCCTCTCCTTTTCCCCTCCCCTCCTTTACTTTCACCTTCCTTCTCTTCCTATTTTTTCTGAGCTGTTAGCACATGAATATCTGTCAGCTATTTTCCCCACTGTACGTTCCCTTCACATTGGCACGACACTTTGTGTTTCTGCTTGCAAGCACTAGTCTAACACAATAGTGCTTGAAGCTTAACAGCTTTTTATGCTTACGTAAGTGTGACTGTGCATGTGTCTCCCTGCCAAACCCCTTCACCTTGTATCCAAATGCCCCCCTCCTTCTGCCTCTATATTCATCACTATTAGAGATCCATAACGCTTCCATTCTGCTGTAGCTCCCTGCCTTCAGCTGAAGAAAGCACTCAGCTTTTTGATCTGCCCAAGCAGCTCAGCTGTGGACAGCTCCCTCATGAATGAATTTTCGCTGAACACCAATGGCACAAGCTGCTTCCTCAGACAAGATGCCCATGTGCTGAGCTGTCATACTGCAGCGTTAAACCATCGCTGTGATAAGTGAGCACTTGAAACATGGAACCTGAAACGCATCATCAGCTACAGATTTCTTTTTGCCGATGTGCCGTCATGGTGCCAGACATGCGTGGTTTTCTAATATGCAAACTGTCAAAGTGTTAAAATCTCATTTGTTTCTTTTGTTTGTCGAGCAGGTGTCAGATGAAACATTGCTTCCATGACACTGATCACACTGGAAAACTAACAGATTAGCTTTTATCAACTGGAAGCTTCAGGAAGGCTTCGCTGATATAGAATGGACTTGGCACATAAAGGTTCAGCATAGGCAGACTTTTAAAATGCAGGATATCCACAGAGACTTTTGCCTCTCATAGTGGCTCGGCTTCAGGGTGGGGATAGTTTTGTTCAGTACAGACCATTGTTACATCCTGTAGACTACAGGGGATTTCAAAAAGTAACTTAACATGTTAAAAAAAAGTCAACAAAGTCTTCGCTGCCTGTGCTCCACTTCTTCACTCCAGTTTCATGAAATTTGGTGGGGTAGTTTCTGGGATAACATATCTCCACCACCTATATTCCTAATGATTTAGTAATCCTCTGACCTTTCCTCTAGTCAGGTTCTGATGAGACTTAGCTTTTCTTGTTAAGACATTAATTAGTAAAAAACACAAAAATAATGCTATTTTCCGAGTAAAATTACAAGGCCTGAGAATAAACCCTCTGCAGACAACATGGGCATCTTTAGATCTTAAGAAACCTTTTACTAATAATATACTGACAACCCATAGAGAACATTATGTATAATCTGTTATATAAGTTTAATAATTCACAACAAGTTTTCCTGGGCATAAAAAAAGTTTTCAAAATTCTAAAATTTTGAAAACAACTTTAAGCTGAGTTAGTAGCCAGAAAAACTACCACGTTCATTAAACTTTGTCCCAAATCTTAAGTTTTGTTTGACTACAGTGAAAGAAAAAACGAAATTTTCAAGCAAAATGATTTCTTACTCAGACTCAATTAGATTTTATTTACAAAGTTCCTAATCACATCAGCAGTTGCCTCAAGGTGTTTTACAGTAATACAGAGAAAACCCCGACCTGTAAGCAAACACTTGGCGACAGTGGGACAGAAAAAGTACCTTTGAACCTTTTGCTTCCTAGAGCATCGGAGAGCAACTTGGGGTTAGTATCTTGTCCAAGATTATTTGACATGCAGACTGGAGGAGCCACGGATCGAACCACTAACCCCAAATTGCTCTCCGATGCATCCATCGGAGTATGAATGTGTGTGAATGTATGAATGTAGTTAGGAAGCACTCAAAGTTTAGAAGAAAGTGTTTGTGTGATTGGGTCAATGTCGCATTTTGTATAAAGCGCTTTGAGTACTCTGGGAGAGTAGAAAAGCGCTATATAGAATGAGTCCATTTACCATTTAGATGACCTGCTCTACCTCCTGAGCTACAACCACCCCAAAAAAGAATCGTCCAAATACTCTCCAGCTGCTTGGCTTCATGCCTTCCTTATTTACAAACCAGTACATTAAACTAAATAAGGAACAAGAAGTTGTGAGCTATAAGAGAAACTTCATTTGACTGCCTACTCGAAATACCCAGAAGTGGTAGGTGGGCATCAGGCACATGCGACAGTAACAGCTCACCATCAATGTGAGTTACTGTAACATAACTGAAATATGTGTCAATTCAAATAATCTTGTGTTTTGGTTATGCACATTTCAAATTATCTTAAGTAGAACAAGAGAAATAAAAGACTGAAGAAAGAAAATGAGAAAATTCAGAAAAATTGAGTTTTGTTGCAATTTAATAGCAGTGAGTTATCAGTATAGCAAAAAAAAAAACATGGCTCGAACCTTGAGGGAAATCCACCAGTCAAAGAAGAAAAAACAGATGTTTGCCAGAATTGTCACAGAGTATGAAATTAAAAGAAAAAGGTTAAGATAATCTATATTTTTTTCAAAACTAGCGCGGGATCTGTGAAAGCCATCAGAAATTGTGACTTATTTTTAAAAGTTGATCACAAACTCCAGTCCAGGCACTGAAATCCTCCTTAGTGCGTCTTTCATTTTACTTCTACACAGAGCCTTAGAGAAAATGTTGTTATCTAACCACAGCCAAACTGTTAGACACCTTAATAACATTCATTTTGTTCCACAGTTTTGCCTGGGGGGGTTGGAGTGTGCGTATGTTTGACACGGGAGGAGGAGGAGTGTATGCGTGTGCATGTGTGTGTGTGTGCATGTGGGGGGGGGTTACCTAAGGAAAAAATAAAAACAGCTTTGTTCAGGAGTTGATGCTTATTTCACAAAATATTATGACACTGTCTCGGGTTATAAAAATTATTCCATAACCAAAACACCGCGGCTTCAATCGCGGCACCATCTGTCTTTCACGGCACATTTTAGCATCAAATCAAACGCTGACATGCTCACTGAGTGTAACAGCGCGTCAGCTGACTGCCTGCAGTGTAGAATGAAGGATGTAAAGTGTAAATGTCAGAGCGCTCTAACCTGCTGCTCTCCCAGCTCTCTCTTCAGTCTGTTCTGCCACTGCAGCGCCTGCATCACGATCGCTTCCCACCTTCTCTCTAGGTTGATAGACAGCAGCTGCAGGGCCTCTCTGTGCTGCTCCGCATCAGGGCCCACCTCAGCCATGGGGCCCGACTGCTTTAGGGTGGGGATTAGATCGATTTATTGTAAGAATTGACAACAGAATTTATTCTTCTCAGGGTTTCAAAAGTCTAAAAATTATAAATATAAAATTTAACATTTCTAAAGTATATTTTGTGAGTTATATATAACTTGTGTCTTTTGCTGGTGAGGTGAATCCACAGTTCTTTTACATTGGCAGCCAACTTTCCATCATCTAAGTTGTGTTTTCCTTTACCCACCTGGCTCTGTTGTAGCAGCTTCTGGCACAGTTTCAGAACAGAGGAGACCCCACGCCGTCGGGCTTGAATGTCCGAACACAGGGGCTGGATGGCAACATGGAAGAGAAAGACGAGGAGAGTGAGGTCAGAAAAGCAGCTCATTTGCACAACAACAAGAAATGCTGAGCGTCAGCTCATTAGTTCAAACTTCTTGTAGAGGTTGGAAAATCATATTGTGGTTTGTTTCACGTTAGCTAAGCTCCCCATTTCCTTTAAAAAAAAATTAAATTCCAACTTCAAACCTTAAATTGGTTTGGTTTTTGGATACAAAAAAGTCCCATACCAAAAATATTCAATTTTTTTCCTGCTACTTTTTTAGATTTCAAAAAAATCTGAGTTGCTCTTACAACCCCTAAAGATTCCTGCCAAAAGAAAAAGACAAATCGTATGCGTCCTCTTTCATGCAACACTATGCTCTCTTAATTATTTATTTATTTAAATAAATATATTTAAATAAATATATATTTATTTACATTTTTTTGTTAGTACTTCTTACTTTACTGTAATATGTTTATGGTTAAAAGTATGTCAAGAAGTACAATTTATGTGCTTCAACGAGGCTCAACTCAATTTGCAATGACAGTTTTCATGTACTGCGCAGGATAATTAGCTGTACTTTTCTGGTTTGATCATAAACTGTTGGTTTCTTTTACAGACTTACTGTCATTGCCCCTGATCCCTCCATCTTTCTTGTACAATGTTACCAATGTCCCGAATTTTCATTAATACTAACACAGGGAGAAATTATGGGCACAATTATGAAAATAACACCCTAAACATTAAATAAACCAGAATTATTCATTTCTCTAACAATAAAAGATCAAGAAAGAAGACCTACATTCGCTGCACTTCACTGTAGTTAAATTCTGGTCATTCATTACAGTTTTTTAGCATAAAGTCAAATTCAGCACACAGATCCTTGATCAGCAGCAACAGTGCATAAAATAAATGACAACAGCCAATATTCCCCCTCTCTGCTTCCCTCCCGGCTTCTGTCTAATAAATGCAAAAAAAGAGGAAAAAAAAGAAACAAGGATTGGCAGTGCCTATTATAAATCACTATATGCTGATGAGTTTCCACACTCAAAGGTCAGTGTGTGTGTGTGTTTGCATGTTTCAGTGTTTACTCGTGCAGGCTTGTGCATAAAGTTTGTGTAGCAGTGGGTGTATGTGCAAACATATGCATATATTTCTGTGTGTGAGACAGCGAATAGAGGGGACAGCCTTACTCCTCTGCGGCAGGGACCAAGCACGTCCAAGCCCCAAACTATTTATGCTAATCCTGCCTGCTCGCTGAAAAGCACTTCCTTTACATTTTCTTTACATTTTTCCAATAAATATTAAACACTATTACAATGAAATGGGATTCTCTCTCTCCCTCCAACTCTCTCTCGCTCTCTCTTTCTTGCGTGCGCACACATTCACACTTTGCCTCGTTCTCACACACACTCAACACTTCTTCTCTCGTCTTTCATCTCCTCTTTCCCGCTCTCTTCAGTTTAGCATATTTGTGGCTTGCCTGGTTGTCTAAACAGAAGATGGGGATGCAGAATACAGCAGACAGGATCAAGAGGACAAGCCAAGTGTGTGTTCGCGTGTGTGTCTGTGGGGTGGCAGATAAATTTATTCCAAACAGGAGGTGTGTATTACATTGAGGGAGGAGGCTCTAAACAATGAAACGACTGAGTGATACTCATTCCGCGCCAAATAAGTGCAGCGGACAGCACGGAGGAAGCACAGGAAGACGTATTAAATTAGATTGGGGCTGGAACAACACTTTGAAAACCAAAGATGCTGATTGAGAAATGTTTTCAAAATGAGCTTTTTAGCATGTGAGAAACTTCTCTATATCACTCGTTGGGCAGTGAAGACCAGTCCATCCGTTTGCTTCGGTGGTGATGCGAGATCTTTCTGCTCCACAGAAAACCAGCTGTGTGCTTCCTGATGGATTACGACAGGTGTACAACTTATTGCCATCCACAAACAAATTTAACAGGCTAACAGACCCATTTTTGAGCTGTCTACTCAACCGTGTCTTGCAAACTCATTTGCTTCAATACTTAATCAATACAGTCATGTACAAAGACTGTGTAATGATTCACTGTATATCCCAATGTAACTGTGCCCTAAGGTTTAGTAATAGACTTTAAATCTAGTTTCTTTTATTAGGCTTCTGATAAGTGTCTAGTGCACAGCAGAACCATGGATAAACCATTATAGTACAGACCAGGGGTTTTCAACTAGGGAAACAAATGTCTCGTGAGGGTACTGCTACAGAAGAATAGCGCTATGGGAAAAGTGTGAATTCATTATTAAATTTTAAAAATTGATATTAAATACAATTGACGGCTGACATATCAGGCCAAGAGTAAGACTCAGTAAAGACAAACATAACTGATTAAAAGTTGAAATACAGCTGCTAGCTAAAGTTCAGAACAGGAAATTGTAAATAGTTTTTGTAAAAGCACCATTTCAAATCACAGTGGGCCTTCTGCTTTGTCATCTCATATCTGACTAAAACTTTCACATTCCAGATGAAAAACTAAATATGTAGAATACTTTTTAACATTAAATTCGACTATACTAGTTTGATTCAACTTTCATGCTGGGTTGAGCAAATATGTTAAGTTGTAACCCAAAACCAAAAATATTAGTGGACTGTCTAATCTGAATAGAAGCAAATTCTGGAGAATTATAATGAAAAGAAAATTATTTAGTTAAATCTATGCAAATATTTTGTTTTCGAGAACCACATTGTAACCATGCACATTGTCCTGGAGGTCTTAAACATGGAACTATGTAGCGTTTTCATATATAATGCCCCCCATAAAGTTTGGGGAAACACTTTGTTCCCCCTCTGCTTCTTAATGTAAAATTCTAAATAAAAAAAATCAGACATGATTAAATTGCAAAAGACTTTCATTTGCATGCATTTCAGTTGCACAATGTAGAAATTAGAACACTTTTTATACCTTGTCCCACCCTTCAGGGCACCACTTCAGTATTTCATGAGTTTTCAATGCCTTTTAGTATTATTTAAACTTAACCTGAATTATCAGTCTGGAAATAGCAGATAGAGTACATCTCGAAAATGGGAAACTGGTGGGTGTTTAGCAGAAAATGCTCTAAAAACGTAATAATCTGAGATTAAAAGACCTGTTTAACAACAGATAGCACAGTATAGATAAACTGTTAGCTAACAGTTGCTAAGTATAAAGAAATGAATAGCTGCTAAAGTGTGTATTAATTGAGATAACTAAAAATCTGTTTGAAAACATTTGGGGGACGTTGGTGTAGTTACCAACAGAGCACTGATGCCGTCTCCAACAGTGTTAGCTGCTTGGTTCTATAATACTTTAAGAATATTTGCCTTGTTAATTAAATGATGAAGAGCCTTGTAGGCAGGACTAATGTGAGTGCGATCTGCTTTTGTTAAACACAAGAATATAATGATCCAAAAACTATGAAGAAAAAACTAACAAAAATAAGCCCTTTCCTCCCAGCATGACATGAAATTAAGTAAAAAGATTCAGGTCTCAAGAAAAACATGACTTCATGTAGAAGAAAACTATATGTGGGTACCAGGAAAAATAGACACAACTTCACTGTTTGTCAGTGCAAGTGCAACAAACTTCTCTTTGAGAGAATTTATGGTAAAGGTTATGTGTTTTCACAAAGGGAGTTTACTCTTTTTGTCTATATTAAAAACACCTTTAAAAACACATTAACATGGATATGAGTGGTATACCAACAGTTGCATTACTTGTGAAAGTCACAAGTGTTATGCTCGCAGATTGGTAAGCTTTACAGAGCAAAACTCTGTTCTTTGTGAATTCATTTCCATACAGAAAGGAAAAAAGAGGGATTCCTAAGTTTCTATTGTTTCTGCACTGCTGGTTTTTATGCACTGATCCCCCCCTCTCTCACTCTCTTTTTCTCTGGACCGGTCTAGCCTGGCTGGGTCCGTATTGACTCAGAGGGCTCTACAGACACAGTTGGACAAATATTTGCTAAAAAGCTTTTCTTCAAAAATACATGGGAAGCCATAGAGTGGCTGCGGAGAAAGAGATGGAGAATGTAGAGGGGAGGTTGAGATGGACAGAAAAGCCAAAAGCAAGTGTGAGATAGGTCGACAAAGAGGTGAAGGCAAAAACGAGGGAAATGTGCAAAAGAGTGAAGACTGAGAGAACAGACTAGTGAGACTAGTGAGGGAATAGAAAAGACAAAACAAAGGTAATCGTAAACAAAGGCAGGAAATTTGCTCTTTTGGGAAATGATGACTCTATGGTGATACCCCTCAGCCTTTTAGTAAACATGCCTATGGTATCAATTTCAAAAACTTTGCCTTTTTCTCAAGTTATCACATTCACAAGATTTTCAGAAAACTTACGCTGACCTTGAGGTCGAGGTCACTGAGATTCGAGCTCGTCTACGATTTTTGGTATCAATTTAAAAATCCTACATCGCCACCGTAAGTTTTCGCATTCACATGATTTTCAGAAAACCTGATCGTGGACCTATGACCTTTAGGTCAAGGTCAGTGAGATTTGAACTCATCCAAGATTTTTAGCAGATGAACCTACGGCACTAATTTGAAAATCCTACGCGACTTCCTTCTTCAGTGATTGCAGTCACAAGACTTTCAGAAAACTTGACCTCTGACCTCAGTCTTGTGGTTGAAGTCATTGAGATTATAGTAGATACGCCTATAATATCAAGTTAAAGCTCCTACATTGCTTCGGTCTCCTGTTGTGCCATTTGCAAAAAACTTTGTGATTCTGTTGATCTGCTTTTCCATAACTGTCACAAGTTAGACCAGGAAATCAGTGTTGAGTGTGTCCAGTTGTTGCCCCTTTTTTTGCCTCTTTTTTTTAAATGGGACTTTTAATGACGATTTGTGGCCAAGTGTGAAGCTGCTAGGATGTGAGTCAGCACCACTAATTGTTCACATGCTGGCCTCAGAAAGGTAAACTAGTTTACCTAAACTGGTGATAAAGCTTTAAAATTTCAAAACACACTATATTATATTCAAAACATACGCCTTTTAATCAGTTTAAGTTGAAGGACATAGATCAAGGGTGTCAAATATAAGGCCCTGGGGGCAGAATTGGCCTGGCAATTCTGTAAAATGTAAAATTGCCTAAAGAAAACTCTTCCAGTTGAGTTATTTGTCCTATACAAGAATATATACTGGAGTTTGTGTAACATACACCAAACATGTGCGGTGTGAAAGCATTTTAAGTATCAGGAAATCTTACTTGTGGGTGAGCATAAGATGAAGTGAGAGAACTACTGAAGTAAACTAGCACTGTGTCAACACCAGTGCTGGCACTGTATGAGACTGTTATGGTTCAAATGGAGCAAAAGAGACACTCTTGATTTAATGAGTACTTCACCAACACAAGACCTAATTAGAAATGAGAAAACAGAGATTTAGAAAATAAGTGGACAAAATTAGCATCCTTGGCGAGGCTTCTGGCTCATCCAGGTTGCCAAAGAGAAGAATTCATGAGGTTTCAGAGGAACCTCTAAGTCCTTCGTGTTGAACAGGTTGTGGTCCTTCAGCATCTGATCGGGAATTGTCCATTTCACAGCCTTCTCGAGCGTCAGACCAAGAGAAGCTGTTAATGGCTTGTGTAGATCTCTCCAGATTGTCATATTCAAAGCTAACCAGCAGAAGAGACACTCAAAAGACAAATGATTTCACTATCTCCTCATTTGCTTTCTCTCTGTCTCTCTCTCCCTCCCTTCATGTATCTCTGTCACTCAACATTTTCTTTCAGGAAGAGTGACCGGCTCACGATAAACAAAAGGAAAAGGATCTGCTCTCCTCTTTCTATAATTCCCCCTTCACCCTCTTCCTCTCTCACTCCTTGGCTTTCTCAAGCTTGATCTCTCACTCTCCCCTACTCCATCCTGCTCTATCTCTCTCATTCTTTAAATCTCCTTCTCCTAAAAACAAAATCCTCTTAACTCTCCGCCACCTCCTCATCTCCACAATCTAATTACCAAGACCTGCCGTGAGGAGAGGGATGCAGGGAGGTGTGAGAGAGGGAGAAAAAGCAAAAGACAGAGAGAGGAGAGTGGAGGTTGTTACTGTGGTTGCTATGTCAGTGTTTCACGAGTGGAAAGCACTTTGAAACAGAGGTGAGACAGAGACATAAGAATAGAAGTGGGTAAGATGTGTCATTTTCTGAATATAGTGTCTTTAAAAAGCCATCATTCTTGGATTAAAATAATCAGGATTCATTAGTGTTGGGGCTTTTCCACCAAATCCTTTTCTGCGATTTCACAAATGAAGGTTACACCAAAAAATCTCTTCAAAACAATAAGCAACAGAACTGAACCTATATAAAACAATACATACAATATCTATCGGAAAACCTGTTTTGAATACTAGACAGTAAATCTAATGATATATTTAACAGTGTCTTTCAATACCTGAGCGTTTTTTGTATTTTGCTGTTTGCCAAAAAATTACTACAGCCTGACAAATACGGAGGGACGGAAGAGATAAACTGTGATGTGAACACCGAGAAACATTAATAAAACTCGAACTTGTGGACTTCTCAAACTTACTGGATTATTTCTCATCAGCACCCGAAGAAACAAGCACCGTTTACCACAAGTGTTCAAACTGTTGGTCATGCAATCTATCCATCCATCCATTTTCTACTGCTTATCTTTTTTTTTTCAGGGTCGCGGGGGGCGCTGGAGCCTATCCCAGCTGTCTTAGGGCGAGAGGCAGGGTACACCCTGGACAGGTCGCCAGTCTGTCGCAGGGCTAACACATAGACACAGACAACCAGTCGCACTCACATTCACACCTATGGGCAATTTAGAGTTTCCTATTAACCTGTTCCTAGTAACTGCATGTCTTTGGACCGTGGGAGCAAGCCGGAGTACCCGGAGACTCTCAAGACCTTCTTGCTGTGAGGCAACAGTGCTAACCACTGTGCTGACCCGATCTAATTCAAAGTAAATGTTGTGTAAAACACCAAACGTGAAGATCACCAGTTAAAAAAAAAACAAAGGAAAGAAAACAAAGTCAGATAGCCACAGCGAGGGTAACCAGAAATAGAAAGAACAAAAAGAAAATGTAATAAAAAAAGAAAGACAACTACATAAAGGCATAATGAACAAGAAAAACAAATGAGAGACAATGCGGAGAGCAGACAAGGGCAAACTGTAAAGGATTCTGAGACAGAAATGAAGAGAGCGATGCACAGAGAGAGGGAAGGAGAATTTTGGCTGCTTGCGTGGTGACCCAGCGGATATTTCAATCAATTACCATTAATTAGAAATCTCTGATTAATTCTATTTGTTGATTAAGTCAATTAAAACCACAAGCACTCGTTATCGCACAACGAGCCTAATGAATTCCTGTCGACAATTTGTTCCCACACACATAT
This sequence comes from Haplochromis burtoni, assembly GCF_018398535.1. Lineage (NCBI taxonomy): Eukaryota > Metazoa > Chordata > Actinopteri > Cichliformes > Cichlidae > Haplochromis > Haplochromis burtoni. Next base: position 325,512 of record NW_024582649.1, on the reverse strand, counting down.
TCCCTCTGCTGCTGCTAATACCGCCTAAAGCTACCCAAACTTTGTTGTTTGCATACTCTTTCCCATCTTTCTCCTCTTTTCTCTTCAACTCTCTCTCCTCATCTGACATTTGTCTTCTTCTTTCTCCTCCCTCTTTCTCATCCTCTTCTTTGTCTCTCTTCATCTTTGTTACAGTTTCATTTCGTCTATATGTCTAATTGAATTCATACAAAGACTAACGTTACAGAGCAAGCACACTCGGCTCCGTCGGTTCGTTGAAGAGCACCTTGACAGACGTCATTATGCAGAAAGCCCGTCCTTCAGGGTTTGGAGGCTGAAACAAGGATAGGAAACATCTATCCTGGTGTGTTGGTCGGGACTGGAGAATCAGTGTACATGGTTGCAGAACAAATCCACAACCTTGCTAGATTTTTGTTTTTACGAGAAGTTAGATTATTGTTCTGGAGTTTTGGTTAATACCAGTGGACGGAAAAAACATCAAGAAGTAGGGTTAAAACATCTTGGATCATGTATTGGTTTAGAGTGGGCAGTGTTTCGGTTTTGTTGGATCAGCTCCATCATCTCTTACCTCCCGTACAAGATGTCAAAATTGTCACAAAATGTTACAAATGGCCAAAGTTAAGAATTATTCTTTAAGACAACATTTGACATTTTATTTGATTGTGCAATGGTTGTAATCAGAAAGGGACAAAACATCTCAGGTACACTGATCAATATCAGCAGACAATATATAAATATAAAAACTTGTTCCCAGTGCCGTACAGCATCACTTCCAATGTCATTAACGTTAACTCAAACTAAACTAAAAAGTAGATCTGAAAAACATTTTAGTTAACAAAAAGCAGGGAACGTTGTTGCTCTGAGGCGACCACAGTCACCGTAGTTTTGTATTTTCTAATTAGTTCATTTTGACATTTTGTTTTTAATTCAGTTTAGTTTCTGTTAATTTACAGGGTGACTTTTCTTGTTTCAAAATGTTTAATTAAGTTTACCTTGTATTACCTTCAGTGCTAGTTTGTATTTTTTTTACTTTCATGTATTGATTGATTGATAATACTTTATGTACCCTGAGGGAAATTGTTTCTAATCTGGTTTTCCTAATCTTGAACCATTTCAAGATTAGGAAAACCAGTATAGGCATTACAATAAATAATGGTCAGTTTTAATTTTTTGTTTTAGATAATTCAAACCTAGTTTGGGTTTTTAATTTAGTTGTAGGCCTTAATAACCTTGATCTGAATAAATAGTCTCAGTAGTCTCAATAGTATCTCAGTTTATTACTGTCAATGACAGCAATGTTTGAGACATTTTGAGTTTTACTTTTATTATTCTAGATGTTTACATAAGTGCTAAACATGTCTGACTCTATAATACACAAAAGACTTCAGTATAAATTTGTCACACCTGAGACAATTTGTTGGGTGTGTAGCTAACAGCCGAGCTGTACTGAAACCATGAAAAGAGACAGCTCTCTAGATTACGTTCATCTACTTTCATATGAATAGACATGAGGATTACTTGCCAAGATTAGATTACTGGATAGATTACTGATGCTCACTGTGTATTGACCGCAATGAACGTAGTAATAACTACAGATGCTGCCACTTAAAATGGGCGGCTCATCAGTGACGGGATCATGACGGCTTCCCGAATGAATTCTGATCGATTGCCGGCCGATGGGTGGCCGTAATGATATCCCCCGCCGAAGACTAGGATGATGTAATGATGAGTAGTAACACAGCTAAGCGTCATTGAGTTAAACCAGTAGTAATGTCTTGTGTATCCACCAGGGGGAGCAGTGTGGAGGCAAATTTATTTATTTACAAGTTTGCCTCAATATATAATTATACTTTTAAAATTTGTTCAGTGATTCTATAATTATGACAGAATCAGCATGTCTACAAAATATTGGTATCGATACATGTTTGCAGCAAATACAATCCAGGTTGTGCACATCAAACAAGAAACTCCATGTACAAACAGGTAGCAGGGAATTAACAGTTATTAGTGTTCAGCCTGGTCTTTATGAGCACTTATACTCTCTCACTCAAACTGTCACAAAAATATAATTTGTTTTCAACGATGTGGTCGGGAGAATATTAACAGCTGATACCGATTTCGTACATTTTCTATATCGTTTCTTGGGATTGTGCAATCAAAGCTTTGTCATCATCATATGACCCCTAGAGCTGATGTAACCAAAGGGATGATATGATGTAACTGTGAGAGCATGTACGCTACTCCTTGAAACAAATTGAAGGTTTCAACAGAAAACACAAAAACTGAATATCAAATAGGAAAAACTTACATTTATAGAATTCACATAGTATTGTATAGTACATGGAAAAAGCTTTCCCCTCTAAGGTTTGAGGAAATGTTTCACAAAGCAGCCAAAGAACAACTTTGAAGCACCTTCTAGGTGAAAGTCTGACCTCTCTTATGGAAAATATAAAGAAATTATGGGTTTTGTGAATGATATCAACTTATTATATTAGATTTAAAATGATGTTTGCTGGAAATAGATTTGGTGATTTGCAGTGTAAAATGTCTGAATGATCAAACTGAGTGTAAAGCTTTATCCATTTATTTTTTTACATTTTCAAAATGTAAGTTTTTATGTTTTAATGGGTGAATAGGTTCACAACGAAAGCTATCAAAAGAACAGCTGTTTCAGCTTTATTTATATAGCGCTAAACCAAAATGCGCCATGTACTCAGTGCGCTTTATATTATAAGGCACTGCCCTGACAAGAATACTGTCCAAAACTATAACTATCCAAGTAAGAGGTTTTCTTTTAAGAAAACGCCATCTCCTGGTTACACTCTTCAATTGGGTGAACAGGGTGTATTTATGGGGAAAAGTCGATACGCCCCAAGAGAAGAAAGGGGGACTCCCAGTGACTGACATTCAGCTGACATCTGATTGTCAGTTAACAGTCAGCCGGCAGTCCTCTGGCTGAAAGTGTCAATTCTGAGTGGCTGTATTTGTATCAGGTAACACAGCTGACTATTAAAACCAGGTTAGACATTATTGTCCTTCACATCATTTCTGTATGGAGAAACAACTGTATCTGGTTATTGGGAAGGCTTTTAACCTGAATTAAAGGTTTTTATGTTTCCAACTACTCCTCAGTGAACTCTGTGATTGTCTTTCCTTTAAAACACATGTGAAGTTGCTTAACTAATATGCACTATATCACCTTATAAGATTTCTCCAAATGGGTCACACCACATTATGGAATGAGACTCGATGTAATACTTCCAGTGACTCAGAATCCATCTGTTTCAGGCTCACTGTTTTTTAACAGCACATATAAATGGGCTCTGAAAGACAGCAGGATTCATTAAGGGCTTTTAGAGCAATTCACTGAAAATGGAAGCAGACAATAAAGTAAAACGTACCTCTCCCACTCACTTTACCGCTGTGTTTGTCAAATTTACAGCAAAACCTGGAAACCCATGTGCATTAAAATATTAAATTAATACTCACTGGCAATGTGAGAGCTTGACGCCAAAGTTTGGGTTTTTACTCTGACATCTCTCATGATAAGGACAGAGATCAAAGGTCAGATAGTTGTATGATTTCATATTGCTCCTATCCAAAAAGAGTGATAGATTTGCAGAGATTACTGCTTACAGTTCATCAGTGTCCATCACTGTTTATGATCATCATAACCACTACAATGAATAGAAAACATATTAAAAATAACAGTTTAACAAGAGTTCAACTGTATGGCTGGTAATGTTTCCCCTGAAAGTGCAAATCTATTTGCCTGTGTGTGTGTTTGTCAGGATGTTGGACCCCATCACAGCAGGATCAGTCTCATCAGATCTTAACGAGTTAAAATGTGATCCTGAAGATGCCAGCCAAGGTTGGAAGTGCTCAAGCAGCGGGGCTATGGGGCTAAAAAAGTGAAAGCATTGCACAGTTGATGTGAACTGCATCTCCTCTAATGCTTTCTTCAAATGCTTAAAATGCTCATATTTAGCCATTAAAATAACATCTTTACAGCCTGATATAAACTAGCACTGTAGCTAATTCATCCATACATAACTGCATGGGGGAATTTTTTTTCCATCAATTCAATCTAATTTGATCCTGTTAAAACAAAAAATTTAAACATCTAAATCAACTGGAATTCTCGACAGCGTTTTCCTGGTGACTTTTGAAGCAATTTTAATGGAATTATCTGACAAACAATATGACGAGCTGGGAGCTACACCTCATCCAGATGACAGAACTTCTAGTACTTTCTGTATTTTTTCTCAGCATTTTTTAGCAGATATCTGTATCTGTGCATTGTACCTGTATAGTTTATGGAGCTTTTAGATTAGATTTAGATTTACTTATTGTTCTTTCAGAAATTCCATTTGTGCCGATGGTGATGGTCTGACAAATATATCCACAATAAAGATATCTCAATTACACAAGAAGAAAGTGCCACAGTGCCAAAAGTCAAAACTATGTGCGCGTGACACCCCTATCATACCACATCATATCATTTACAGCTGGATTTGTTCAGCAGATTATACCACAAGATAAAGAAGACCTCTGGGCACAAGATGGGCTGTTCCCTCCAACCCAAGGAAGGTCAGAGGTATTCACCATGAAGAAGGTGTACTATATCACTGAAGATATCTCACCCTTTTTCCACCACTTGTGACTCTCAAAGTTGGGTCATACTGCATTATTGCTGACCTGCAATCTTACCATCCATGTTAACAATCCTACTGAGTTTGCTCTTACTGATTACTGAAAGTGAAAAACACCAGGCAATAAAACAAAACGTTGGGATACTTTTTGCAAATGAACATTAAATAAAACACTGTATACTGTCCGCTTATCCACATCAAACTGTCTCGCTTCTGCATTAAGTATTACTATTGCATAAAGACAGTGGTGTTTGAGTCCAAGTAGGGTTTTCATCAATTGTATCTAAAACTGTATCTAAATATTTATATGGATTTACAACTTGAATACAGTCACCACCCAACACTACCAATGTTACATCAAAATATGTTTCTTTGGTTACCTTGGTGTTTAATTTAAGAAAACTAGCATCACACCAAGTAATAAACTCATCCAGATATTCAGGATACTTTGTCTTATCTTCTGTGTTCAAACCAACAATCTCTGAAAGGACAATTTAACAAAGACATCATTAAAGTCACCAGATGAATTAGTCCCACAGTAATTAGTACACAGAGTAAACAAAGCTGGAGATATGACACTCACCTGTGGTAATAGTGGACGACACTACCACAGTGCGTTAGCGCTGTAATCAGGCAGTCACAAACAACTCAACCCATTAGATGTTTGTGTGTTCTAACCTAGCTAGCACTGGTTTTCCACCTTCTCTCCCAACATTCATGGTCATTCAGGGCCCCAACATGGAAGCAGCCAAAAGACTAGCATTGAGGCTGTGAAATGAACAAGTCACATTCATAGGCTGACAAATGTTTGTCTGCCTGTGGACAGATTTCATCCATCGCAAGAAAGTCTCTAGTTTAAAACCTGTAATTGGTAATTGGGTTAGATTGGTCCGCTAGACAGAATATCGGATTATAAATGAAGCCTTTATTTTAATTGGCTGGATCACAAATACAGACTTTAAACAACCAGTAATTGTTTGGCAGTATTCATGCTCACATGCTGAAATCAACATTATGTTGTTATTCTGAGTGCAGGCAGTCTTCTCTATCCGTACATAAAGATATGTTGCAAGCTAAAAACATGGTGATAAAAATGATATGCAGTCTAATTCTGAAAGTCCCAATATGTGGCAAGCCTACCTACAACATGCAGTAACCCTGACATGAGGCTGGAGATAAAATACTGAGTGAGTGTTTGATTAAAGGAAAGTTTTAAAAAACACCTCTGTGACAGAAAGCTCTGGAGCCTTCACGTGAAAGTCAAAATGGATTACTGCTGACATCATCAGGTCTTATTATTGTAAGTTATTATCTGAAGTCCCTTTGCCCGCTCGACATGCGGCGACATTTTAGGGATGAAAGCTTTACTCTTAAAATATTCAGCAGCAGTAAACAAATGGAGGATATATGAAGTCTTTGTGAGTGAAAGCATTTACTGTTCTCACTAATGCAGCAGGGAGAACGCACCGCGGCCAGTTAAAACGTTTCTATCAATAAAATCCAATCTGCTTCTGTCTCTCTGTATTTCCCTGTATATTCATCTATCCAACTTTCTCTCTTTTTGCTTTTTCTTCCTTTCTTCCTGCATCTCTCTTTAGATGCTGTTCTGTCGCTCTGTGCTAGTGTTGCCAACACTTTCCATTTTCCTCCACCTGACCACTGAGGTGTTCCAGTGTTCTCTTTTCTTCCTCATCCTAAACTTTTATCTTTCCCACCTTTGCCTTTCACCCTGTCTTGTCTGCATGCACTTTTATATGTTGCTGTTATAGCAGATTTAAATTGGTTTGCCTCGTGTCTCTTTCTCTTTCTCGATCACCTTACTTGTGTCTCTGGAGCCCTTTCAGCTTTTTGTCACGGATTAGTGAAATAAATGTTGCGGGATGGAGTCAGTCAAACATCTGAATACTGGAAGGCATGTTAGGCTTAAATGGTCATGGGACTGAATCTTATATAGCTGCTTTCAACTTGGGGTTCAGTACCTTTCCCATATTTAAGCATTGTTTTTTTTCTGTCACTTTATTGTCTTCAAAAAATACGATGAGTGGAAAGTGATGATCCACAATGTCTGTCAACTTCAGTAAACCCTGCAGACTGGACTCAGAGTATCAGAGGCTCACAAACAGTAGTGTATACCATGAACTGAAGGAACAAGCAGAACAGATCAGAACATAAACTGTTGCAAGGTTCTTATATTTCTTCATTTGTGCTTTAAGCAAAAATGCAAGTTGGTATTTATTTATTCAGCAGTCAGTGTTGATCTGTCATGTTTTAATTGTTCGACAGCAGCGATGTGATGAACACTACTAGTGTCAGAAAGTGTCTCTGTCATTCAGCAATCCGACACATATACGTTTTTTAATATGTAGTAATTACTGAGTACCTTATTTTAAATACACCCTGCTTTTCAAGGTCTCCTCGGCTGTATAATGGAGGAAAGATATCAGACTGCGGCGTCCTTAAATAAATACCTGGTTGGTTATGAAAAGTTCAAACTACATGACAATAAAATGTGTCAATTAATCTGCTGTTCTGTTCTTCCTCTGTCTTCATTACTCTTCACTGGCTCTTCCTCTCTATGGCCATAATCGCCTCTTTTTCAGTTTGTTTCTTGATGGTTTTCACAGCGACTAAATGATAATTGTCTTCTCCTTTGTCGTGGCCGTGATTTTCTCTTCCATCCTCCTTCCTTTTGTCGCTGACCGCTCTTGTCTCTCTCTCGCTCGCTTGCTTTCCTCACTTTTCCGGTGTCTCTCTACATCCTTTTGTCTTCAGAGCTTTCTTCTGCTTCTGTCTCTATGCTGGTTTTTGATTCTCCCTCTGTCTCGATTCCTTTAGCTGATGAAAGAGCCGAGTGTTTTCTTCTCCTCCTGAGCAGATGAAGATGAAAGTCTGATCTGTTTGTTGACGCCGTTACCGTGGTAACGTCTCACCTGTTTGCTCGCCTTCAACCCCTAACGAGCAACTCTTAACGAGAAAACACCTCTTCAAAACATCAACAAGCGTGCGAATCAAACACACACGTACCGAACCAAGGCATAAACACAAACAGAACTACAACTAAGAAACACACAGAGACAGGCATAATCAAAAGACACACAAACACACAGCAGCTTGTGTTCTTGGCAGGGAGTCGGTGGATCTTTAATCCTCATCATGCAGCAGGTATCGATATCAGAGCCTCGCTGTCACCTTCTATTAGCTGCCTGAGAGACACTGAGGGAGGGGAGGTGGGCTATGCATGTTATGGAGAGAGGTGTTCACAAAAATATACAACCAAAGGATGGATATATTCAAGTGATTCAGTGAGTAATTAATTCAGGCTTTAAAACCTCCCGATTTGAGACATCTAATCGAGCAAAGAAGCAAATGTTTAAGGGGCAAAAATGGCATCTGGGCGAGACAATTTATAACAGAAAACTTTGCGAGATCTTTCAAGAATGCTCATTCACGTGATCATTGGTCCTCTGTTTGAGAACAAAATCTCTGCCTGCCTTTGCAGCATTTCTCAGCATCGTAGCCAGCAAGAGTAACTTTTAATGTGAAGCAATGTCTCAACACTATCTATCAGCAACACTATCTCTAACCCAAGGCAATCAGAATATATATTTTTTTGTAATTAAATAATTCACCCAAGTCGTTGCAAACACAAAATAATCATTCTAAATAAGAAACAGCAAAAAAGCTGAAATGCAGTAAAGATGTAGGTACTAAAGCATTTCTAGCAGCAATGTGCAGACATTTTAGCTTGTTAAGACAATTCAGTGCTGTCAGGCATCTAAATGCCTCCAAACTTGACAAAAAGCTGAAACAGAACTAGCCACAGAAGTCGCACAACAGATGGTACGAGCCCGACAGAGGCCTGACCTCAACATCATGGAATCAGCCTGGGATTCAGAAGACAGCCTAAATCCACAGAACTCCAGAAAGTTCTTTTCGAACTGTATACTTGTTGAAAGAGTTACTGATCATATGCCTGTAAAACCTGTAAAGTGGGAATTTTGTAAGAGATACAGGGGGGAAACAACTGAAGTTCACATTGTGTGCAAAAATGCTCAAATTCAGCAGTGTGAGGTTTTCAGATGGAGTTGGAATCTTCACCCTGGCTGCCATGTATAGGTTTACTGCCAGTTTTTTGCTCTGGCAATGAGACTACTTGCGACTGCCACAAAATATCAGGACTTGATAAACCCAAACTGGGTACCCGGGGCAAAACTGAACTGTGTTCTGCTCCAGAGATCCGTGACGGTCTGGAGTCCTGGGTAAGATGCCAGATTTGCCAAGTTTGTAATCCAGTCTTGTATGGAGTTGTCATTTAATTATTTCTATATAATTGTTTAAATACACGTGAGGTGGTTGGAATACATGTGAGGAGCATGGTGTTTAAAATAACAATGATATGTTGAATAAGGGGAGTTTTATGTAAAGAGGGTTTACAGCTCTTCAGTTGGCTCTGTCTCTTTGTCTAAAAAAAGGCCCCGTCCAAGCCACAGCAGATCATGTCACAGTGTTTGGAGGTGCATTAAGTGGAAATGCATAGCGACTCCATTTTTAATTTTTTGAAAGGAAAGAGTAGGATTCATGCATAGAGACAGAGACAGGCACATGACACATGTAAGTTGTTTTGGAATAATAAAGTATATCACAGAGAATCGTTGTAATACAGAATTGTGTGCTGGTTTAGAATAAGTCGGGATATAGGTGGGTATGTGTCGATATAAAGGGGGTATGGGTCATAAGTCTTTGAAAGGGAGAGAAAGGATGGACTTGTGATATGGTGTGTGTGTGTG
>NW_024582649.1:284269-316053 GCF_018398535.1 Haplochromis burtoni | reverse complement strand
GGGGGGTTAAATTGGCAAGAGGAAAGAAAGCTGAAAATAGAAATGGCCCAACGAGGAGGGTGGGAGGGCCGGAGGCCAAAGAGCATGATTAGAAGGGTCTGTGGGGGGACGAGGGGTCCATGGGTAACAGTAGGGGAGGACAGGTTCATCTACTATCGACGGCAGGGGAGAGAGGGAGCAGCTGAACAGATAGCAGCACCAGGAGAAAGAAAGAGATGCGCTAAGGACGACAGAAAAAGAGAAAATGACAGGCAGACACAAGGAACAAGGGGAGACAGGAAAAGCCCGAAAAAAGGACAGTCGAGAAAGAGATAAGGAAAAAAGAGATGTAAATGGAAATAGAGACAGGTAGGGAGATAAGACACAGAGGAGGTTCACTTCAGAGGAACGAGTTAAACACTCACACTGGTATCCACCTATCTGTGCGAGCATCTGTGTGTGAATGTGTGTGTCGAGAGGTCGCCTCCTAACAGTGTGTGTCTGTCTGACAAAAGAAACTGACTTTGAACATGGATACTTATCCGTTTCCGAGACAGACGGAACGAAAGTCGACTTATAGACAGATGCATCTACTGTGTTATTGTCTTTATACTATGGAAGAACAAATATGTTTTTCCTACAATATCGACATTCCCAATCCTTTTTGAAGAAAACAATTCTTTCTTAATCAGAATGAAATCCTGTCTTTCCTTGAGGCTGAAACAAGTTGTCAATCAACAGAAAAAATGATCCCCTGAACAATCATTTAACAGATTTTAAAAGCAATGCACCCATATTGAATCAGTACTGTGCAGTGAAAACCGACTATTTCTTTTTTTATGTTTATCAAGTTTTATTGATTTGGTTTTTTATGTTTGTTTTGAATTCCTGTAAATAAGAGTGATTTAAAAAAAATAATTCTGGTATTTTCTAATCTTTTTACTGATAAATGTACAAGAAAAAAACAACCACTTTCTCTTGGTTTGTGTTAGGACTTTTGATCTGACTGCACTGATGATACTAAATATAGCCAATTAGATGAGCAAGAAGCTGCGTGAAACCCACTGGCAGGCAACATTTAACTTTCAAGAAAAAGCTGTTAGTGTGTGAGATTCATTTTTAGCCCGCATACCTGTACACACTGGAGAGCAGGTGTGTATTTGTAGCTGTGAGTGCTTTCCACTGTGCATATGTGAGACCAAGTGTGTGTGGGGGTTCAGTCTATTAATTCTTGGTGTGTCCAGGCCCCACAGCATTTCTACTACAATAGAGAGTCATCGGAGGCCCAGGGCCTGCCGGAGGAACGTCTGGCTGACGCCGTATCTTTAAGGAGCATTAATTCAATTAAGAGCCAGGTTATAGACAGCCAGGTGGAGGAGGAGGGGTGGCAGCTCAGTGCAAAAAAAGAAAAAGAGAGAGAGAAAGGGACAGAGAAAGACAGCTGATATTTAGGAGACGCTGACGATACCAAAGACTGAAAAATATGGACTGAAATCAACTCACTTCTTCTGATAAACATTTCAACAAGGTTCAAGCAGTGGAACTGACACACTGATACACTCACTGTTAAGGTTTCTCCTTCACCTTGTTAGTAGAGCACTTCACTTGGTTACTTAACTTCTCCCTTAGCAGTAATCTACACCAAAAGACTGAAACATTACAGCTGTAGCGTCTACTGTTTAAAGACAGCATCCAGGGCTGGGCACCTCTGGCATTCTCCCGGTGGGCCAATGCAATTTTGGCCAATGGGCCAGTTTAAAGGACCAGCCGTACAAGCACCGATAGCAGCTCACTCGTTCATTTCCATTACTGAGAGTGGATTGCCCAACCAAATCTATTAGCAGCAAAGCAAGTGATGAAGGTGTTGAGAAAACTTTTTGTGGACAGCGTCATCTGCAGACAGTTGTTCTTGAACTCTGGAACCACTGTGCTGACTACAATAATAGACTATATAACATTTCTATAATGCAGAAATGTGTCTGAACTGTACATTTACCTGTGAGGATGCATATGTATTTTCTCAATGTATGCTTTTGTTTTTTGCATTTGTGTGTGTGCGTGTGCCCGTGCGACCCCTGCCGACCCCCACTGTTTTCTCATATAGCCCTACAGTAATAGGTTGCAGTGCAGAAATCGAACCCATTTACGCGTCCCAACACCAAAAACAGACAAATGATCGCTAAAATGGAGTCGACTTCTCTTAAAATTGAGCCCCCTTTTCTCTCTCTCTCTCTTTCTCTCTCACTCTCTCTCTCCATACAAATGACTGCTATCAATATTTCCAATCTTCATTTCTCCAGAAGCTCACGGCCTCTTTCTGCCAAAAATCAATGGCTTCCCACTGAGAGCTGTGACAAGGATCAAAAGTGAGAGGCTCACTTTCTTCAGATAAACTCTCATTTCTGTACAGTTTCATCATTTAAGCAGCCAGTTTGTGTTTTGCATTCACATCAACTTTACAAAAAATTGACCCAAATGGCGTTATTTTTTTGTGATGAGAAGCAAAGATAGTTTGTGCTATTTGGAGATTTTTTATTAAACATTGGCAATCTAATAAACATTAGCAGGATGGCTTTTTCAGAAGGCACACCAGGCTTTACCTATACTTCTTTTTTTTTTTTTTTTTTACAACAACACCCAAACAATACATCATTCATTCAAAAGAAGAAACACAAATGTACAGCATCCTGACGTCTGCTGATAGAAAATAAAAGTCATCTTTTTTACTTTGTGGCAAATGTGTTATAGATATTTGTTTATTTTGGGCTCCTATTGATAACTTGGAGGCTAAATTCCATCATGCAAACTATTAAAATGTTAATGCAGGATTGGGAATAATGGGTATTCTTCCTTTTTGTGGCCCATAAACAGGAGTGGACACCTGATAGCTGACATCTAAAGTAAGCAAACAGAAATAGAGTTTTATACTTTAGTAACTTCCATCCTCTGTGCTCGAAAAAGAGCCTCGCACACAGAAGGATGCTGGGAGTAAAAACCGTGTTTGCTTCTATGTTTTTCTGTTTTTCTAATGAGATAATCAAGTTATAATCACTGGCATGTTTTATCCAGTGATCCTTTAGTAGCACATTCTTCTAAAAATATGCTTAATAGTTATTTCTATTTATATTTAAACCCTGCCCAGGTTTTTTTTACATTCCTAGACTTGAAAAAAGGTTCCCTTGTGTAGTGGTCGTACACCACAATAGAGCTAGGAACGATGTATGTAAGTTAGATGCTATCAACATGCTTCCTTCTAATAGGTGTTGATAAAAAAAGACTACTTACATTACAAATTCTGAAGCCAAAAATGATGATGATTGAAAGTAAGCCCTTACAGGACATTTCATAACTAGTTTTGGACACTTTAGAAACCACATTTATTTCTGTTTACTAGAAATATTAAAGCTATCTTACCACTCAGATCTACTTCATGAGGTACGACTAGGTGGGTCATTCCAAGGTTCTATCACGCTCTTATGTATTCCCTTTGTACACTCAACCCGAGGCGTGAAATGCACAGTTACATGCATACATGCAAAAATATGCTCACTTTACAAACTTTCCCAACTTTTTAGGCCTAAGCTCAAATGAATAAAGATTATGTGCTGCTGATTCTTTGGCGTAAAAGCTGTCACAACCAAAGAATCTGAAAGGTTACAAAAAGATTAAAGTTCTACATTCTTAATCACACGGAAGCAACTTTTTTGTTTCAGCAGGGCTGTTTGTCTAGTCGTGCTTTCATTTCTTTGTGTTACTGCAGTCAGCTATATGTTTTTATGCATTCATTTTTAATGCATGCCTCTGCCTGAGTCTCTTTATTTGCATATGTGTGTGTAATTTAACTGTGCAGCATTTGTGAGCATAATTCAAACGTATATGAATTAATGTACTTCTGTGTGCATGCAGTTCTATATCAGTGGGTACACTTACACGGTGATTGTGTGGATTTGCGTGTGTGTCTCTGGTTGTCAGTCACACGGCAGGGCTAGGCTAATCAGCGCAGCTAGCTGTTCGCTGTGTGATGTAGGCTGATTAATATCCTGTTAGTGTCCCGTGGCTTTTAAGGTTAACTGCTGTTTCCTCTATACATCCATCGCTTCAAAACAGCCCTGCTTTCATTTGGCCTCATTAAGACGATGTATTACTATACTTAGCAACAACACAAAGACACACACACACACACACACACACACACACACAGTCACAATGTTTTCTGTTAATGCTCGGTGTTGATTTGCCAAAGCTTTGTCACATATTTGCAAAAGCTAATGAAGAAAAGTGACAGTGGACCTCAGACAGAACTCTAACACTCACACACACACACACACACACTACACACACACCACAGCACCACACACACACACACCACACACACTAAGACACACACACACACACACACACACAGAGTATGATCTATTTGCTGTCACTTTGTTATCTTGTGTCTTTGTTTCTGATGATTTCTGTTTGAAAACTGTTAGTTTATCTAGATTCATATTTGTATACAAAGTCAAGTAGTTGAATTATTTTGTTGCTGTTTTTGTGCCATTAAATACAGAAGCTGTTTTATCAAAGGCAAGAAATGTTATTTTGAATAGTGAACTTGGTAACCTTTTGGAATAAACTCAACTGATTGGCTTTTTCTTTAGTCATTTAACTAGATACTCATGATATACACACTAATATCAAGTAAAGTATTAGTTCAGGCAGAGACGAGTGATGTTTCCATCTGCAGTAATTTATAAATGGACACGTGTGGGCAAACTAAACTGAAGACTACACTGGATCATATGATTACTACTCATCTGTCCATCTTGGCCAACTATACACCTGAAATAGAAGTTTTATTACCCAAAAGTAGACTTTATAAAAGTTCCAACATTGAAAAGGTATTTATAGTATTTAGCAGCAGGTGATACAGCATAAAAAGCCATGCTGTGTCACCTGCTATCTGTTCTTATTCAATTGGAGCATTAATACCATCAACATATCGTCATATTAATCTTTTTTTTTCTTGTTTTCTTTTTTCTCTTTTTTTTCTTCTTTGATGCCCAACCTTTAATAAAATATAAAAAATGCATTTTAGTATTTAACCATGTTATACTTTGTCTGATATTAAAATTTGTGTGATGATCTGGAAGCATTTAAGTATTAAAAATATGCAAAGAATAGCACAGCAAAAAGGGGTCGAATAGCTTTTTAGAGCCCTGTACGTTCAGCTATTCACAACAGATCACCACGGCGGGTTCTGTAGCATCACATGTTTGATTTGTCAAATTTTGATGCTAAATGCCCTACCTATCACACCTGAAATAGAAATTTTATTACCCAAAAGTAGACTTTATAAAAGTTCCAACATTGAAAAGGTATGTATAGTATTTAGCAGCAGGTGATACAGCATAAAAAGCCATGCTGTGTCACCTCCTAAACATCAGCAAGACTAAGGAGCTGATCGTGGACTTCACTACAAAGCAGGCGAGGAATTACAAACCCCTCATCATCAGTGGCACGCCAGTGGAGAGAGTGGACAGTTTCCGATACCTGGGTGTCCACATCACTCAGGACCTGTCATGGTCCTGTCACATCAACACCCTGGTTAAGAAAGCCCGTCAGCGTCTCTTCTTCCTCAGAAGACTTAGAGACTTCCATCTGCCACTGAAGGTGCTCAAGAACTTCTACTCCTGCACCATCGAGAGCGTCCTGACGGCAAACATCTGCACCTGGTTTGGGAACAGCACCAAGCAGGACAGACGAGATCTGCAAAGGGTGGTGCGCTCGGCAGAACGCATCATTCAATCAGAGCTCCCTGACCTGCTGTCCATCTACACCAAGCGGTGCAAGTCCAAAGCTAGGAAGATTATGATGGACCTCTCCCATCCCAACAATGGACTCTTCTCACTGTTGAGGTCTGGGAAGCGCTTCCGCTCCCTTAAGGCCAAAACAGAGAGAATGAGGAGGAGCTTCTTCCCCCAGGCTATTCGGGGCCTGAACCAGGTGTAGGACTGGACTCTCCCAAACACGTCACTATAAGACTGGACTCTCACACACGTCACCACACGCACCACCACACATTTCCTATAATCCTATAATTCCTATAATTTATAATCCTTATCTTTATAATCTCTTCTGCTATTTGCACATTCTTTACTGTAATTTCCTAAGTTAATTTGTAAATTTTTGTAGTAAATTGTAAATATTGTAAAACTTTTCTTCTGTCATTTAATGGTCGGGCATTGTACAGCTACAAGCATTTCACCCCCATGTCATACTGTGTATGGTTGTGTGTGTGTGACAAATAAAATTTGAATTTGAATTTGCTATCTGTTCTTATTCAATTGGAGCATTAATACCATCAACATATCGTCATATTAATCAACGGATGCGGCAACGCAAACTGGGTTTTGGTGTTAAAAAAGTACAGTGACAAGATTACGTGTAAAAGGTGACAATTCAGACATTTTTTTCTGAGTGACCTTGTTGCATAAGAGGCCCTTTCTTAATGTGCAACATATATAGGGAGGAGAAAAACGCACCTGTCTTATTTTTTGTGCTTGATATTGAAATGAAGTGGCTGCAACTGAGTTTAGAAAACTGCTGAGCTTTGGTTAAAAAAAAACCTTAAAACTTTCAAACCAATGAGCATTATTTGGGGATTACGGTCACACGCTTTTTGCCCTGTTTAGTAAATCATGCCCTGTGTGGAAGGTGTCACACCAAATATATTATCAGTAAGTTATCAAACCACACTCATCTTCATTTATTGTGATTTCAGATACACATCTGTAAAGTTGGTGGTCTGACTATAGGATTACATTTAGTCACGAAACAAATCAAGGGAGTACTTTGCTTAATGAAGGTGTACTGAGAAAAAAGTTTGCCATGATGAAATAAAAGAGCTTGATATGTAACAACTGACTGCTGTAGGTTTCTACTATTAGACTAATATAATCCTAATTTAACTGATATTGAGGCAAACATCCGAAGAGACAAACCGAGACACTTTCCTTCCTACCTTGAAGCTCTGGAGCTGCTCTGAAGCATCCTTGTCCTGTCTGAGGCAGGAGTTAAAGATGAGGAGTTCAGTGTCTCGCAGCCACGCCTTCAGCTCCTTGATACGGGCCTCCAACTGCTCCAGAAGTGAGTTGGTAAGTGGGGACAGGGCTGATCGAGGGTTTTCCACAGTGACACCTCGACCTCCAGCCAGCTGAGCTTTTATGTTGGACGACTGGTTTTGCTCAGACCTACCAGGTCCTGAATGCTTGGAGAGGATTTTCTGAAATAAGAGAGAAGAGTCCAGGGGGGAAAAAAAGGAAAAAGTCAGGCAATTACATTGAGGACTCCTTGTTATGTCAATACTCCATCATGTAAAGTAGCATATCAATCAATACTCACACAGCTATTAATCATCTACCTTTATAAATGTGCAGATCAATAATAGGGATGTCATGTATTCAGCGCCTAGCTGCAAGTGTGAAGATTACATTTTAAGTAATGCCATTGATGTCAGTGCTGCTGTTCAAGATGTAATAATATAATCATAATGTTCTTGTTGACATGAGATCGTGTTTACATTGGGGCGTGGGGGAGGTTGCTGGTTTGCTCTCACATACAATACTGTACAAGTTAACTGGAAATTAAAAGTAATTTAATTTGATCTAATGCTCTACTGATGCTGCGAACACAGACTGTGCATGGATTTACAGCTGACAGGTGCTACTGGAAGGTTAAACTGGAATATTTCCCACCCAGTCACAGATCAATCAGTGATATCGTGCAGTCCCATTGGTAATCGTTTCAATTACTAGTTTCAGAGTTGAGTTGACTTCAAACTTGGACTGTACGTCATCATATTTTCTAATTCTTGCATAAAATGTCTTGTAGAAAGGTTACATTACTTTGCTGTATGTCTCTCTCTATATAATTATAATATTTCTCACATTTCTGCATTTCTTGATGTAAGAAAAAATCTTTAAAGTTTTATTTTTATATAATAACACGTTTAGACAAAGTTTCTAACGGTGTTATCAAAACTATCAATTAGCTTGTTGTCATCACAAACCTTCTGTTGGGAATGAATAAAACTCTGGGAATATGTCTGGTGTTTTTCCAGGTGCAAACAGATCAGCTGCTAATTCAGAGCTTCTAGCAGCTTCTCCTACAGAGTTGTGATATTCACACCCAAAACAAAACATCATTTAGACACAATACAAACTGAAAGAGGGTTTGGCGCGGAGCAATCACGGTTTCAAATAGGAACAACTGAAAACAACAAGAGCGCGACTCAAAGTGTGTGTGTGTGTGTGTGTGTGTGTGTGTGTGTGTGTGTGTGTGTGTGTGTGTGTGTGTGTGTGTAATAAGCACTGCAGAGTAATTTTCCAACCCCTGTTGATCACACAGTGAGACACAGTAAGCCGCTGAGAGAGACTATTCTCCAGTTGGAGTTCAACAAGTGTGTGTGTTTCTTAAAAGTGCTCATCAATACAAAACAAACAAACTTGTGATGGCCACCAATCACAGGCTCAAGGCAGAGACCAGGCCATGATATCAGCAGTAACATTCAGAGTGCCAAAGGAACATAAATAAATACGTTCTTCGTTTTTTTTTTTAGCTTTAGCTTCAATTTGCATGTAGGAAAGTAAGATTTACTATACAGTCCAAAAGAGCAGTCTCGTCAAGTCTGAATCTTCCAAAGTTGTCCTTCTACATTTCTCCAGTTTGGACACACTCCAGTTTATTTAATCTCATACACAGAACACAATTGATTGATAAAGACGTAGCGCTAATGCTTTTGCTAGGTTATCTTCATGTTGTGATTACTAATTATCTAATACCTAATATTTTCTCTTTGAATTTTTCCTTGCAGGAGCAACTCAGTACGGCTGACCTCACTGCATAACTATAAATGTTCTAATAAAAATGACCACTGAAAACCGCTGAAAAATGACATCACTACCAGAACCAACTCTGTTACATAAGCCACGCTCAGAAAACCCACAAAAACACTTTGCTACTAGCAGTGGGCAAATAGGGAACAGTAGTACATGAACACTTTGTCAGGATTAGCAGATAGGAAGATCATACTGCCATGTTTACTTTACTAGAAGAAGTTATAATAACAGCGATTATTCTTTAATACACGCTAGGAACTGTTTGTGTCTTAAGGTGTCACCAAAGTCACAAAACATCCATACACTAACAATGTGGCATTTTCACTTTGAAAACAAACAAACAAACAAACAATTTTATTGTTTGCTTTTAAAGTTTTAAATGGCCTGGCTCCTACCTACCTGGCAGACCTTCTACACTTATACACTCCACAACGTTCTCTCAGATCATATTGCTGTCCCCATGTCGAGACTGACACACCAGGGCTTTCGCTGTTGCGGCTCCCATGTATAGAATAAGTTGCCCCTCCATATTAGGCTGGCATCAACATTTGATGTTTTTTTCCAAGGCATTTTAGGAGTAATACCAGAGTTAGTTATTTTATTATTCGTCTATTTTATTCATGTTTTAATATTTACTTATTCATGTTGATCTTTTCTCATTTATTTATTTATTTTATTGTGATTTTATTTTCTTTGTCTGTTTAATGCATATTTTTTTTTAACTTTTCTTACTGTTTCTTACTGGAAAGTACTTTGGTCTATCATGTTGTTTTATAGTGCTCTATAAATAAAGTTGGATTGGAGCAATTTTAACCAGTAAGCAAGAAAGTTGAGTCCCAAGGTTTGGTCTTACACTACATCATTCTCAGCATGTAAAATACAACAAACACAACTACTACGTCCTTCCATGTTTCCAAATAGCTGGCAAACCAGAAGTAATTCTCTTTTCATACCTTTTGGTTTCTGCAGTGGGAGCTGTACTCTGTATCTTGTCCTGTTCAGGGTTCATGATGCATTGTTTGGAAAAATTTCAAGGTTCAGATAGCTGTTATCTTGAAGTTTCCACTATGACTGTAACAAGCAGCCATGGCAGGAATAACAGAACACAGAGTTGCTCCTGAACAAGCCCAATGTGGGTTTCTGTTGTTAATTTGCATATATATATATATATATGTGTGTTGATACAAAAGGTACTGAGTCGTTAGTATAGGAGAAAGCACTTTAGCTGAACTCTGGCAGGTAAAAACAACCCATTAGACAATGAACAACTGCAACAACAGGACCCCAAACAGTCAAGTGTGCAGTTAGCTTTGTGCTAAGATCATGAATGCCTTCTTAATTTGACGGAGAGAACAAGAAACAGAAAGAGAAACGAGAGCAAGATAGCTCGTATCCAAGGAGAGATAGCTGCCATCAAGAATGTAATTTAAGAGACATAAAGAACATTTTCCCAAGACAGCAGGCAAAAACATTTTTTTCCTAAAACATACATTGGTGAACATATTCATATCACAAGGCAAGACGACCAGCAGATCTCCAAATATTTGTTTGTTTGCTAAAGAGCTGTGAAGCCTGATTCTCAAGCTCAAGCTCAAGCTCATTTCATTCCTGTCAGCTCTGCCTCCACATTATGTGTATAGTATCCAGTGTATGTACTGTAAATATCCATACACATACAGTTTGACCTTGAACAGCTGCAAAACCGCCCCCCAAAAAAATCTGGCTGCCAAAAAGCATGACAGAAAAGATGAAAACTAATTTACAACCTCTTTATTTCTTCATCATTCAGGTTGTGTGTGTGCGTGTGTTTGCTATGTCATAAATTCTTCATAAGGCCAGGATAGTTCAGAGGCGAGACACAGGACATCAATTCCAGTTAATTCCCAATTTGTGTCAGAGCACCAGATGCCGACGCGAGCACCGACAGGCCCGTTAATACGCCACTGAGCCACCAGGTTGGAAGGGTGAGGAGAGAGCAAAGGACCGAAGGAGAAGAAGACAGAAAGACAGAAACAAGTGAGACCTCTGACATACTTAACATAAGCTAAAATTTAACACTGCAAGAAATAGAGTGATAAAAAGTAAAATGAAAGGAAAACAGGGAAACAAATATCAGAGGTAAAGGAGGAGAAATAAATGTGATTGGGAGGAGACAGAAATAGAAGAAATAGAAAGACTGAAAGTTTGGGTGAAGACAGAAGAGGTCCCTGTTCATCCTGCTCACCTGGCGTTATTATTAAGAGTGCACATTCTTCTTAATAGTGTTGATACAACAGGTTGCGTTTTGGGAGGACATGGAACCTTGAAAAACAATGAAACCTTTTTTTAATCAAGAAAGAATTCTTTAGGCTTCAATCCAACATCGGAAGTATCAGAAAGAAACCTGAGCTTCCGGGGAAATCGCGTTCAACAAAGGTAGTACAGAACGAACATAACTCATCACAAAAAGTAACAAAATAATTTCCCAAGCAAAAAATAAACTTGGTTCCCTGGTTTACAGTCCTCAGCACTGCCATTAATAAAGGCTTTGTTATAGGTTGTTTTCGGTAGCGTGTTATTCTTTGTGAAAGAAAGTTGTCACTTAATTTTGCTAAAGGTTTGTAGGGGTGCAGAGTGGGGTCATGTTAACATCAAAAAAGATCAACTTAATGATTTATTGGCAGGAAATCGAAAAAAGACGTATTACTTAGAAACTATGATTCTTTTTTTTTTTTTTTTCTGCCTGTCCCATTTGGTTCTTTAGCCATCAGAATTGTTGTCTGAAGACCAACAAGGATACCCAATGGATTTACTTTGCCAAATGGATCATCGTGGCATTGCCGTATTGGTCCATTTGGTCGATCTTTGTTTTTATTATTTATTATATTTTATTTTCAGATGTTACAGACGGGACAGACATGAGTGAGGGATAGGAAAGGGAGAAAGAAAGAGGAAGGAAAGGAAAACAGAAGGGGAGAGGGACAGTGAGAAAGGGGGGGAGAAAAAAATAAAAATCTCCTGGATCACCTGTTGAGAGAGGAATAGAAAACAAGCAAAAAAGACAAAAAAAACACAAAAACAAAGCAACATACTAAACACAACACCATCGCATTAATCTAGCTAAGTGTAAACAGCAGTAAATACTAAATATTCAATGTTGTTGTGCAGCACGCAGGATAGATGTGCTTCGAAGTAGCAGCCAAGAAAGGTGTAATTTGGGTCTACGAGCAGTGAACACCCGTGTGCATACCTGTGTGGATCAGCGCGCTTGTATTCCAAAGGTTTCTCCATGTAACGATCTGCTAGGGAGTGTGGGGGGGCCACAGCCCCGTCCTCCAGGGTGTGAAGCAGGTATGGAGGAGATCAAAACTCCAGACATCCAGAGGCCCCCAGAACACAAGAGACCAAGGAAGACCAACAGAGGGGCAGCCGCGCCACTGTCCCAGTAAGAGCTGAGGAGAGTCCCAGATGAGGGCTCACTCAGCAGCCGCGGAGCAGAAGCCAGGGGGAGTTGCAGTGACGCGCCCGTGAGCTCCGCCGGCAGCCAGCTGTGCCTGAGTGACCGAGCCCCAGGCCGAGAGGCCGGGGGCACCCCACCTCCGAAGGGCCCGAGCGAGCCCCAGGCTCCAGGCCCCGATAAGCGGCCGCCAAGGAGTGAGCCGGTGTGTACCCGGACGCCCACCCCCAGACACAAAGAACCACCAACGCACCGACACCTGAGGGAGTCCGCCACCGGCAGGGGAAGTGGTGGTGGGTGGAGATAGGCCTCCAAACCTTGGAGGCCTGAGGTGTCCCCAGAGAGGTGGCGTCTGATACCCAACCTGACATATAGACACAGACATACAGGCACACACAGACACAAACATCCATTCCCACCCTCATGCTCTCATATGCACTTACTCCACACTCAACCAACGTGGAGACAGACATAAAGAGACGCTGTACACACGATCACACTCCCCAAGCGTACTCTACGAACCGGGTCTAGGTACCCTTGCCCCTGGAGGGGGGAACTGCACCCAGACCCAGGTGGTGTTACCCTTTTCCCTGCGGTGGGGAGAGGCAGACCGCCCCGACTCCGCAGCAGCAGGGAGGCCCCACACTCCAGACCGCAGTCGGACGGCCAACTCAGAGAGTTGAGAATGGGGGTGGGAGAAAACTCCAAACCTCCCTCCACCCGCTCATTGTAGTGTTGATGCATGTGTGTTCTAAGGTGCAATTAAAACCCAGGAGGGCATGGAGCTACCTGCCAAGGAGCAGCAGGTAAGCGCATAGTCCCTCCTGCTAGCCCTCAATGTCTACGTGTATTTAAAATTGAGAGGTGGGCAACGACGCCAGGGGTGAGGTTACACCCTGATGGTAATTTGGACTCCGTGATTGTGCCCACCCCCAAGATCCTATATGTATGTGTAATGAGAGTGTGAGTAATGTGAATGTCTAAGTTGTGGGATAAAATTGAGGCAGAGGCAGCCAGAAGGGGACAGGGGGGGGGGGGGGTAGCCTCCTCTGCACCCTGGTGACATACCCCTACTCCAAGGCCCTGCATGTGTGGGTGGTTGTGGTGGAGCGGGAAGAGGGAGGCAGCTGGAGATGGGGAGGGAAGGAAGGGAGGGGCAGAAACTATGATTCTTAAAAAGTGTGGTGGTGGTCACAATTGGCCTTTGACCTCTACTTCAAGATCATTAGACTGATCTTGAAGTCAAAGTGATGACCTCTTCTTCAAGGTCATCTAAGGCCAAATTTGTCTTTTATCTTTAAAACTATGCTGAACATTTTACTGCCTTTGTATTGGCAGCATTTAGGAAATGATGCTGGTGTATGAGGATTATAAACAACACATAGTCTGAATCATATATCATGTCATATTTGACCTCTGATCTCACTTTTACATTTCACATCTGCCTTTCATTCAAGTCGACCGCAAAATGTGTTACATCTTTAAAGAAAGGATTGTCAAGAGAATGAGCTGCCTAATTAGTTCGAAATACATTTATAATATTATTATACTCATTACCTACTTAATGTTTATATAAAAATACAATGCTATCCCCTTAAAAGTGAATATTGCCAAGAGAGTGAGCTGCCTTGGCATATGTTTAAAGTTGGTTAACATAATATGGTTATGGACAATTATCTTGGGGATCGATGTTAACTTATAAAAATTATATGCATTAAATCAATAGTAGGATTATTGTATCAAATATAATCTTTGCCACTACATATTTATATATGCACAGTTGTCTGAGCCAGTGCTGCACAGTATGTGTTATGGCAAGCAGACAGTTTTGTCTTATGGAGCGTATGTTAAGTCCCTGCTCCAATGGCAATGATGCCAGTTACCCACAATCATATATGGAGATGACAGGACCTGAATAATATAGAGCTTAACTGCGTAAGAGAAGCATTTTCATCATGTGGGTGGGAAGGCGATGATGGGAAAGATTCCCATGTTTACAACTTGTGCTTACTTCTGTCATCTAATTACTCAAGATGCCAACCTCTAGTCTCTTTACTCATTAGTGATGATTTAAGCTAAACACTAAGAACCTGCAGGAATGGACAGATGTGGCGTTTTTTAGGCATTTGCTTTTTCAAAAGCTGTTTGGTTTCAGTTCTGGTAACTGTGACATGCTAATGGGGTGTCCACATACTTGCAGAATTAGAAGAGGTGACGGATGAAGGAAAACCAGGAGAGCGAGTGAGAATGTGAGATTAAGAGCCCCCAACCTGATGACACACACACAAACTTTAATGCATGCGTGGGAAATGGCATTCAGAGTCCAAATGCCTCCCCGTCAGTAACAGAAGTTTAATCACAGCCTGGTTACTGTGGCGGAAATACACACGATGCAGAGAGAGAGGCAGAGAGAAAGACTCATCTGTTGCTGTTGTTTAATTTCTAAAATTGAATCCGTTTCAGCAAGGTTGATACATATGTTAATGCACACACACGCACACACACACTTCCAATAACTTTTATGAGTGAGGCAATACTGTGTATGTGTGTGTGTCATCATTAGGGACCACAAGGAAATGACGCGCACACACGCAGATGGTGTTTGCTCCTCTGTTGCTTCTCTCTGTTTGTGTGACGTGCCACTCGGTCGACAAGAGACGGTTTGTTTCTTCGGAGGAACAAAGTCACATCGCTGCAATTTCAGCCTCCTGACGAGCCGTCGCCAGCTGTCACCCCACCGCAGACCTGGAATTAATCACCACGCCGAGGTACAGACAAACAACTGCCACCAACGTACCCATTAGCAAAGCACGCGGAGCTCACTTCAGTCCTTGGAATGACCCAAATACAGTACAAGACATACAGATGAAAGTTGTTTCAGGTGGTTCAAATCTATTTAACTTTTTCACAATGAATATCAGGTGACCTCCAGTTGGCCACGGACACTTTGGAGAAAAAAGCTGAAGAAAACTACTAATTATAACCTACGATAGGTGAAATCCGCGAAGTAGCCAACTGTAAAAACCCTCACTACACTTTTCTCAGACAGGCATGAACATTTTCACACTTTTCTCTCTTGTCTCAAAGTTCAAACCTTCGTACAAAAATAAGTCCAGTATTATAGAATGAAACCAAAGGCACCCGCGGTTGGCTTTGACGGTGCAAAACGTTTCATCGTTGACCATATTGTGTTTGTTGGGGAGAAAACTTACAAACATACAGTACAGCACTTCAGAGTCACACTGCTAGCGATCGAAGATTTATGTAAATTTGACAAGCTGAACGCATTCTGTACTGTACAGGAGACAGAGCACGAGATTGATTGACAATGGTCTGCAGCCAATCAAAAATCTGCGAAACAGCGAGGCTGCAAAAGGTGAACGGTGTTATAGCGAGGGACCACTGTATACAATTATAGATAAGTAGGTGTATTATCATCAATAGAAGTTTAGGGTTCTACTGACAAATGCAGCACTTCATCTTCAGGTGTCATTAATGTTCAACCATCAACAGCAGAAATGTCACCAGAGAGATCACCAGTCACTACCTCACAGTGCAGAACTGCACTCTCCTCTTATCAAGGCGCTAAAAAGGCTGGCCAAGAGATGTAATCTTAACTTCCCCAGCCCAGGAGTTACTCAGAAGGCATCCTTGCAGGATGCCCAAACCACCTCAATGCGTGCCTTTTGGTGTGAAGGAGTAGCAGTACTACCCTGAGCACCTCTCAGATTGCTGAACTCCTCATCCTATCTCTAAGTTTTGCTTTCATTCTCAGCTGTTTGTTTAGCACAACAGACCAACGCACCGTCCGCACCATTGCAGCCTTGACGCCACTCATGAACAGGAACCCGAGATACTTAAACCCCTCCACTTGGGCAAAGGAAAACTTCCCATATGGAAAAGATATATATAAATCTTATAAAGTTTGTGTCTGTCTTGTGTGAAACTTGTATGAAAAGCATATAAGAGTGAAAACAGATATAAGATCCCTTGAAAAATTATATAATGAAACTTGTATGTTTTGGATACTTACTAAAACAATGTATGAAAGTAATGAGAAAGAGGCCACTTTCATGAGTAAATCATGTAAGCCTTATATAATTTACTCATGAAAGTGGCCACTTTCATGATCACATATAAGTTTTTACTATTTCTTTTCCATATGGGTTGGCTGCCAACTGCTCCAGTCTGAGCTGGAGACCATCACCCGATGAAGGAAACAGAACCACATCATCTGCAAAAAGCAGAGATGAGATTCTAAGAGCAACAAAGTGAAAACCTTCTGCCACTTGGCTGGACTTGTCCATAAAAACTATGAACAGAATCAGTGACAAAGGGTAGCTGTGAAAGAGTGAAACACACACCAGGATCAAGTCCAACTTATTACTGGGAATGAGGACAAAGCTCCTGCAACGGTCATAAAGTGGCACACATCCCGTACTCCCAAAGCACCCCATACAGGATAGCCAGAGGGCTTTGGTCTATGTATCGAAGTACATAATTTGTGACTCACTGTGCGCCTTTCATCAAAAGCACACACTGATAACTTGCCAAAAAAGGTTGACTCATCAGAAGAGCTTTTCTGGTTGATATGGACCAAAATATTAACTCAAAGCTTTATCTTCAGATTTTTGGGATCTCAGAAAAATAAAAACTGTTATTCCTACACTGGTTTTCTTTAGTGTGTGTGCATGTCTTCAGAGCTGTTACTGTGTCCAATGTGTATTAGAAAGAAATAAAGCATGGTATACTTTATGGCGAATGTGTTTTCTGTTTTCTAAGTCACCACTGTATGATGTATCCATTTAAAGTCGTAGATTGATCTGTCTGTCTGTCTGTCTGTGCATTCCACTGCACAGTTAAAGGCCATGGTGGCAGCAGGGCTCCCTAATTGAGACGACACTAATTATCATCTTCATGTTCTAGATTGGATCAGTGCTGATTAGCCTAAAATTAGACACACAGACACACACACATAGAAACACAGACTTATATGCACAGTCTCAACGGAGTATTACTGTGATATACTATCTCTGTGGCCATGGCCATGGTGCCACAGTTGCACTCCTGTATCTTCTAAAACTTGGCTCTACTGTGTCTTACTGTGCGTGTGTGTTACCTCCAGCTGTCTCCACATGTGTGTCAGGTTGTGTATTTTGCAGTGGAAGCTGCTCGGTAGTTCAGTGCCACTCCTCTTCAGAGACTCGGCTCGGCCCAGCAGGTTGGTCTTTCTGCTCTCCATCATCATCAGCTCAGTGTGGCTGCTCTGGATAAGGAGGACACACGTATGAACAGATACAATCCAACTTGACATTTAACTCTTGTTTGGCAGCTGTGTGAAGCAGACTAGTTAAAAAAACAAACTCGGGATTCGTTAATATAGCATTAATTAATGGTACCACACTGACTGGGCATTTATGCTCGTCCCACTCCTACATGTTGACCTTTAAATTAGCCACAAATTTTCCTTCCTTTTGAAGGAGACTGCTCCATATTTTGATTCTTGAACTCTATTAGAGTTACCTTGCTCGATACTGCATTCAAAATAATCCTTGTTTATCTCCTACTCGATCTTTGTGCCGGCCCTCATTAATTTGCTGTCAGCAACAAGCTGTTTTAGCTCCTTTCCTTTGAGGTCACCCTCCTTTTAAGCCAGCTTTCTTTTTATTGGCTGCCCCTTGTAAAAATAAGGTTTGTTCATCAGGTCGGTGGGGCTGTGTGTGCCTGAGATAATTATATTAGGAATACCTGATCTTATTTGTAAATCTGAGCTATTGGCTGATACGGATTACTTGCACATATGATGACTTTAACCTGGCGCATAAAAAGCCACTTTAAATATGGGTGTTACTTGCATAGCTTCAACCACACCTTTAATGTACTTTACAGTGTTGAAATAATTGATAATGTGCTTAACCAGCTTGACTTGTCCAGCACCAACATTTTAAAAGGCAGTATGGCTGTGTAATTCACCGCTGTTGATTAGTACATTCAAAATCACGTTCCACATTTCCATATATAACCCTATAGAAAGCTATCCTGTCCAGTTTAATGTTTTAAAATCATTAAAACATCAGCATATCTACAGTTAACCTTTTTTCTTACCATTTACAGGAGTGGGCACACAAATACGGTTGAACTATTTATGGTTCTGTACTGGAAACTTAAAGCTCTTGCTTAGGATAAACGACTGAGGCAGTGGTTGCCGGTAATTTTTTTCTTCCAAAACACGCTTGACAAAGGAAATTTGTAATGTCAATGTTTCTATGTTTTGACATGTTGACACCATGAAACTGGATCTCCACTTGAATCCATTGTACTTGCTGTGAATCCATCTACAGGGGGTGAGTATTAAATGCTCAAAAGACAGATTTTCAGTAGAATATTCCTTGGTCTTTCAAACGGGAGCACATTTTTTATTGTTATTGTTTGCAGCTCATCTCATGATGAAGCGTTTGAGGGTGTCGCAGGAGTTTTCAGCAGATTTCACTCACTGCTTCACCTGCTTTGACCGCTTTAAAGATAAAAACTCTGTCGCACCTCTGCAGCTCCGCAGTCGCGCAGGAATCAAACACCGCAGCGGCACTTGACGGTAGACTGTGGAGTCCTTTATGGAGAGATTTTAAAAATGCTCCATTTTGTACCAGCAAGTGTTGCTGAATATTTTCCTTCCCTTTTGTGCTTGAGTTCTGTAGTTGGGGAGTGAAGGAGCTGCAGGTTTTTCTATTTTTGAATCTAAAAGTCACACTTTCAGGAATGTGAAGAAAAAACATTTAAAACAACTGATGCAGTTTTCTAGAAATATCACAGTTTTTCCCCAAAGTTGGAAGTTTTTGACACAACTGATTGACAGCAATCGACCAGGCAATTTCCTACTTGTGTCTTTTATCACACTGACAATGGAAAACAGGCTGATCTTATACCTTGTGTCACTTTGTTTCATTAAACGTTGCCAAGTAGGCGCCCATAGTTAAATCCTACCTTCAAGTCCATAAGAGCCCATAACAAGAAATGAAGTTGCAGTACAAATAATCAGATTTATATTTACGCCCAAACAGGAATGGCACCACTCGTATTTTTACCTCTTCACTTTTGTTGTGCACAGCAACAATTGTCTTCTATAGTACACTGACTTTATGCAGAGAATGGCAGTAAAGTGTACCTTAATTGTCAAAGCTCTTCATTTTTATGTCTTTTGTGCTTTCATATTGATTTTTTTTCTTCCTTTTATTTCAGCTCAGAAGTTCTTTGATGCTAAACTACATCATTTTGAGTTAATTTAATTTCCTTTCTCCCTTTCGTTCTTCTCTCTGGATATTGCGCTTCCAACCAACCACATTTTTGCTTGTTTCTCGAGTTTTCTCTCCAGCTCCTTTTTTTGTGGTCTGATCTTTGTTTACTCTTTGTGGTGTCTTGATTTTTGGCAACTTCAATTCTTCCATTTATGACTTATAGATTCACTTTCTGGTTTCTACACTGGCTAAATGTCTTGTCTTTAGCAAGTACTTCCAGGGTTCTGCATGCCCTTCCAGCCATTATGTCCCCTTTATTTTATGAAGTCCAAGGTTTAGTTTCGTAGTTCTTGTTCCACTTGCCCTTTCTCTTCTTTCAATCCATCTTTTTAAATCTCCACATTTATTTATTTTATCTACTGTAAAACACCACTTGCACTTATTTGCCTAATTCATCCATCCTATTTTCTATCCATCTCTTGTCTTCCCTGTTTTCGCTTGTTAGCATAACTCTCCTCTCCCTCCATGCCTCCATATTTTTTGGCTTAATTTCCCTCCTCCTCTCCTCTTTTCTCTTTCTCCTCTTTTCATTTTCTGCATCGATAGCTACTCAATTCTACTTTTCCCTTGTCGTTTATCATTACCACCCGGCCCTATTTGAATATTTAAATGTCTCTTCTGTGACTCTATGTGTGTGTGTGGATGTATGTATGCATGCATGTTTGTGTGTGTATGTGTGTGTGTGTGTTTTTGCTGTGCTGTCATCAGAGAGGCGGCGGCCATTTTTCAACGTCGACGATTCTGATGGAGATGCTATCGCTCGGTGCTTCACGGCCATCCATCCCCTTCACTTAGCTAATAGCCACGCCGCGAGAACGAGGGATCGAAGGCAAAAAAAATAGACGAGTGGAAGGTAAATATGTCGGCGTCGCACTCTTCTAACAGCCAGGAAATTATACGATTTATTCGCTGATGGCAAATATTGATTTAAAAAGGGGATAGGGAGCCAGTGGGGAGGCGGCAGGGGGGTTGTTTTGTTGTTGTTGTTTGTTTGAAGGATGCCACTGATCCAAAGTCAAAGAAAAGAGGGAGAGAGGGAGAAAGGAAGATAGACACGCCGATTAAAATGCATGAGATCCGAACTTTGAGATAAGTGCTGAGAGAGGGATCTTGGAGAAATGGGAGGGTGGAGGGGAGGATGATGGGTGAAGATGGGGGGGTGGAAGGGAGGGTTACATGGATGGCTAGCTGTGATGTATTCATGCCTCCAGTCAATCTCCATGCAAGGATGGACTAAGATACACAGGCCTAAGGATGGAGAGAGACAAAGAACGAAGAAAAAAAGACAAGGACTGAGATAAAGAGATCATGTGCAGAGGAAAGAAACAGAGAAAACTACAATAAATAGATGGAAAAGTAAAGGAGCGCTGCTTCAATGACACTGACACCATG
Organism: Haplochromis burtoni; assembly: GCF_018398535.1. Classification (NCBI taxonomy): domain Eukaryota; kingdom Metazoa; phylum Chordata; class Actinopteri; order Cichliformes; family Cichlidae; genus Haplochromis; species Haplochromis burtoni. The sequence continues at coordinate 295,069 of NW_024582649.1, read as the reverse complement.
TTCGCAGTAAGAGACTCTTGCCGTATGATGGGAATTGAAGCTCAAACAAATGCCGGCAACACACGCCACAACTCAAAGCCTCAAAAGTTGGCCAGCTGAGAAGGGTTCAACTTTTTTAAAAATATCCAAAGCTTAAAGCAGGCTGCAAACTGGTGACAGCAAATATTACCATTCCACTTCTGACAACTGAGCATGTTACATTTTTGTAATCCCGTGTAATTGTTAGTGAATAGTTTTGATATTTTCTGTGATATTAAAAACTTTGCTAGGTCAGGACACAAGATAGTAATAAATACAAAAAGATGTTTCTGCAAATATTTCACCATAAAAGCCCTGTTGAAAAAATGCAGGATTTCTGTGCAATGAAACATCAGAAGTGGCCAGCTGAAACATGAAGGTGTGATGCATACCAGCACGTTTGGCGTGTGCCAATATTCACAAAGGTGAAAATGGCGAGCACAAGCTGGGTGTTTGTTTCAGTGGGAGAAAATTCTTTTTCTAAAATCTAACTTAATTTACATGGAGATGCTGGGCTAGAAATCTGTGCTTTGGTGTGATACTTGCAACAAACATTACAGTGTGTGTGTGTGTGTGTGTGTGTGTGTGTGTGTGTGTGTGTGTGTGTGTGTGTGTGTGTGTGTGTGTGTGTGTGTGTGTGTTTTGCTCATAGTTTCAGTTTCAAACTTTTAAAAGTAAAACTGCCAAAGATTAGAAATGACGCATCAGCAGTAGTTTTAAAAAGCAGTTTTCACTTTTGGTGACAGAGAGTGCCTTTAGTCTGTGACTATTTGATTATGTCTAACTAAAATGTTTTCTTCTACTTTTGCCACTTTTTTATTCTCTTTCTTCATATAATACTTCTAGGGTTCAAAGAGAATGTGACCTGTGACATTCTCTCTGCTGTATTCTTTGAAACGTGGTAACATTGACATCCATTAATGTCTTCTGAGGTCTTCTTCTTTTCCTCTTCTTTTGCCTGGCAGCTTACTCATCCTCTGCACTTCCTGATTCACAAACTGTCCTCCATCCATCCATCCTCCTCTCTTCTCCAAAGAACCCCTAAGCATATTTCCAGCTCAGTATCTCTGTCTAGACAATTAATAAAAGGACTTTTCTCCTTCCTTAGTACCTCACCTTCCCAGTCATCTGGTAACTCTTCCCTATAACCCACAGCCTGTCTCAACACGTTCCTGAACTCCATCCAACATTAGTCCAGCATCAGTCTTCAACTTTCAACATTTACTTACCCTCACTCACTGCCTCTTCTTGTTGTCCAAACCATCATACAGGCTACCATCTGATGCTGGCGAGCTACATATCTCCCATATCGTTCAGATTGCACCTTTTGCATAGGATGTAGTCCACCAGTGTGCAGCTTGCTTACACTCTTACATGTAATCCTATGTTCCAACATCTTTTTGATGGAAGTGTTCACCACATCAGTTCTCTCCTTAACACCATACCTACCTAAAACCTTCTCACCACCTTTGTTTCCTTCCCTTACATGTCCATGAAATCTACTCCAATCACCTTCCCTTCCACTTGGTTCAACACACAACACATCTACCTTCCTTCTGTCCATCACATCAGCCAGCTCTCTCTATATTTAAAGCCTGTAAACTCACCTCATCACTCCTGCTGTTCCTTCTCTCTCTTTAGTTGTCTTTGGCCAACAGTAGCACAGTTTCCACTGGCACTCTGCTGGCCAACAGCACCATAGGAGGTTGTTGTTCACCGCTCCAGTATGGAAATCCCATTCTTTATGATCTGTTTGATTTGACCAAGATTTTACACCAGACGCCCTCCCCGATGCAACTGTCTCCTCTCCTTTTTATGTCGGGGCTGGCACTAGGAGTACACTGGCTTGTGCCCCTCTGCCCCCCCAAAGCTGGGTTAAAATGTGGCAATCAACAAACTTAGCATTTTGCTGCTGAAGCCATTAAAAGTTTCTCTGGCACAGATCCCAGCGTCTGTACAGAAAACATTAAACATCATTTGTTACTAATTTAAACTAATTACTTGTTGCTTCAGTCCCATATGTTACATATGTGACTCTAAAAAAATGTTTATTCACATTTCTTTGCTCAGTTTGAAATATAGATGAACGCAGGAACAATATGTGATGCAGCTGTGAAAAAGAAAGACAGCATGCATTTGTACTCATTTATGCAAAAATTGATGTATGTGGTTTAGTAAAACTAATGGATATACTATGTCAAAGTCTGGGTGTACATTTCTACACTGAATTTATTCAGTCTTTTCCGAGCTATTCAATAAAAAACGTTAAGCCCCAAAGGCAACACCTTCTCATCCCAAATGACTGCCATTGCAGGTGTAATGGGGTGTAATGGTCCTAGTGGTTGGATGGTTATGGACTGTCTAACAAGTAACAAAACATCAACATAAAACAGTGAAGGAAGTTCAGGAAAAGCAAATATTCACATATTCCTAAATGGGAATGTCACCAATGGAAGAAAGTTATGCCAGAAAATCATGCAGCCCACTATTTTTGAAACTGTCCGTGTCATGCTTTTGCCTCGTTTCAGTCCGAAAACTCTTTGCGTGCTTCGTTATTTTTGCTCCTTTGTGATTGTCTGCCCCACCCTCATTAGTTTCACCGGTGTTCAGTTGTTTTCAGTAGTGTTGTTTCTCCCCCTGCCAGTTGTCAATTTCTGAGTTTGTCTTCCTCTGGTTCCTTCTTTGATTTCTGTTTTGTTTTAGCTAGCTCATTTTCTGATTGAATCAGTCATTAGAGGCTTGTTTTTAGTTTTTTCTAATCCTGCCTCAGTGCTCTGTGTTTGGGTTCACCACATCCCACTGTGGTATCATAAGAGGTCAACTCTGACAAGATAAAACAGATGTTCCTTACTACAAAGGAGAAAATTGTACAATAGGAAGAATTATTTTCAATTTGTTCAACATTTGTTTCCTAGGATGTCACTGTACAATAAATGCATATGTTTATGGTGTAAGCTGGCGACAATTCATCACTTATTTCTAATATTCTGACACACTAAAATCTGCTCCCTACAGACAATGAATCTTTGGTACTGCAAATATATTTTTAGAAAATACTTCTGTCCATTGTTGAAGTAAAGCTCTGTGCAAATAGATTAATGAATCACACATCAGAAAACAGTAAAATGACAGAGCTTTCCCAAAACACACAAAGAGAGAAATGGTGGATAAACGCTTCACAAAACAGATGAGAGGGAAACAGGGGGAGTGGAGGAGAGAGGAGGGAAGGGGGAAAGGAAGAGGGGGAGAAAATCAACAAGCAATCATAAGTTTAATTTGGTCTCCATATTAATGAGCACGGAGCTGAAATGTCAGCAAAAATGCAGTCATACATGAAAAACATTTAATGCATTTTGAACATTAGGTTTTTTTTCTCCTTCGCTCGTCTCGCAGATTCATCTTATCCGCCAAATGAGAGAAGTTTGTCGGAGGCTGCGTAACGGAACGATTTTGTCGTCGCGGCAACTAAAGTTTGTGGGAAGTGATAAGGACGCATCTCTATCCTCCGCCTCGTGATCGTCTTTTCTTTTTCCCTCTGTCTTTGTGTCTCCATCCTCTTAATTCTTCCTCACTCTTTCTTTTTCTGTCTATACGGTTTCTCTTCTGCAACACTGTTCCTCAGCTCCTGTTGCTGTTCTAATCTTCAGAAAACTATTTCACCTTTTTTCTCTTTAAGTCCTGTTGCTTCTTGTTTTCTTCCACTTTCTTGCTTACTTACTTTCTTGCAAGGGTCAAAAATAGCAATAAAACTACAGAATTATCAGGATGGGATAAAAAAAGTCTGCTGTGATAGACATGTGACCACTCCAGGTGGTACCTGGGATATGCTCAAGCATCCACCAACACTGAACTGGAAAAGTGGTTATAAAGTGGATGGATGAAAGTCAAATGAAGACTGGACTTACAATAATAGTGGTTAGTTGCTTCCTGTGAAAAATTAGATCTTAATTCTATGAAACTATAGTCTTCTGTGAGCAGAACTCTGTCTGGTTTGTTTATCTACACGGACTTATAAAGGGACACATGTAACACATACAAGTTTAATCCATTGACCTACAGGTGGCAATATCAAGCCAAGACATACATCAATGGACCACAAAAAGAAGAGAATGAGGAAGAAAACTTGAAAGAAAACCATGAAGGATATCTAAATATAAAAGTGAAAAGCAATGCTTTTAAGGCAATTTAACCTTTGATTATACAGCATTACTGGGGTGTGGCTGAGTGGGTTTTCTTACACCTGTAACCATAACACTCACATGATGCCACATCGTTGCAAGGTTAGATGCTCAACCTCTGGCAGTCAGCAAAGACCGGATTTTTAAGCTGACTTTAATCAGAGACATTATGAAAGAGAATATAAATTTATTTTGATTAGGATTCAAAGAAGTGTACTAAAGCTTCTTTTTGGTTGACTTGTTGCAGGTGCATAAGACGTAGAGCATGTATTTTTTAAAGTACGCCAGTAAAGCATATATGTCTGACCCTTCCAGGTGTGACCATTATTAAATGTGAGTCTTTAGGGTTCTGGTTACATTAAACAAAGGTTTCTTGTCATTAACAAGAAAAAAAAATCTCTTTTGAGCTACAGAGTTTATCCTGTAACTGTGTTTACTCTCTGGATTGCTAAAACCCTAAATCTCCTGAACTGTTGTTTTCGGATGTGGCATGTCTATGATAAATGTTTGTTTGGGTCTGCGAAGGCGAGGGAAGGCTTGCAGTCATGGTTGAAACTGACAGCAGCTTCCCGTAACTAACACAGATATTTATTGACCAATCCAACAACCCTGACCCTGTCTTACTATTAAGAGTCATCAAATGTCTATTATAACTCCAGCTCATTATTAACCGTTCTGCTTCATACCCCAGCGTTCCCCCACTTAACACCTCCTCTGTTTCATTCACTTCATCCTCTAAAACTCTCCTTCCTAAGCAAAGAGTGTGTATGTGTGCTGGATATACACAAAGATAGAGAAAAGAGGGGAAAACACTCTATGCTTGCTTACATTTCAGTGTGTTTGTGTGTGTGACTCAGTGTCTCCGACTGAGATGGATGTTCCACCAGCTCTGAAAGAGGAGGAAGTGGCTCTGTGACACCCCATTTATACTGCTAGACACTTCAACCTGTGTGTGTCTGTGTGTGTGTGTGAGGAAGGAAGACAACACAGCCATAAAAAAATCTTTAAGCAACACTTCCCCTTCCAAATAACCATTATTACTCTATTTAATTGTTACTTTACTTTTAGCATATCGATTTCCAAAAAAGATTTCACTAAAAAATACTGTATGGTATAAAAACATGCATTTTTATTTAACATTTGGTGTGTGTTTATTTTATACCAGTGCCCCATTTACATTAAAAGTCATCACAACAGAATAATGCATGTATTCTCGTTTCTATAGTAAACCTTCTGTGGTCTCTCCAGTAGGGACCTGCAAAACTACAACTGCTTGCTGTCACCAGAAGCAGCGCTTGGTTAAGCTAATTATTCATAATTTATTAAGTTATCAGAGAGCTGCAGACAAACAAGGTGGAAAGTAATAAGGACAGCCCTGCACACCAGCGCAGTACCTCGATGTAGGAAACGAATGGTTGTATTCAGACAGTGTCAGAGTAAAGTGACCATTTAGTTAGTGGACCAGAGTAACGCATGCACAAGCTTGCTGCACAAGCTAGACAGCACACAACATTAGCTACAACTGGAAATAGAGCAGGGCGATATGACCAAAACTATTTATCACAAGTAGGGATGGGTACCGGTATCGGTTCTGACATTTCGGTGCTTTATTTCTGTGCTTTTTTTCCTGAGATGTCACACACTTTGGATTCTAGCCAATCATTTTACCTTTGCAAGCGTAGTAGGCGGGCTCCAGGTACGTACAGTTCTTTTAGAGCAGAGCTACAGATTAAAAATGCCCAAGGCGAGAGCGGTCAAAGTCTGGCTGTACTTCACAGCAAAAGATGCAAACTCCACCTAGCAACGTATAGCATTTTGTTAAAAGCCTGAGAAATGCGCCGTATTTGATAGCTTGCTGCGAGACCTCACACCGGAGCACATCTACTGCGGGTGTGGTTGCCTGTTATCGGACCCGGAGTTAGCAACATCCCCCAAAAACCCGAAGAGGAGAGTCCTGGCCCCTAGCCCTGCCAGTGTAGCAGAAATGATGACGGATGATGATGCAGCAGCAGCCGTTCTTCTCTGCGTGAGTAGCTTAATGTTGTTCGTGTGTAATTTACGTTGAGTAGGCTAACCACGTTATTAATTAATGCATGTAAGGTGAACTAGCAAACACCGTCATAGTTACATGCGGCTGTCTTCTTGTTTGATGGCAGATGCTCCCTTCACCCTGGCCAAAAAGGCTAAAATGACCAAAGAAAAAGTGGAAAACAGCTTAAACATGAGAGGTTTTTGGACAAAGTTTGTGTTTTTTCCATTGTTTAAGCACTGCTTCCAGCCAAGAGTGATACCATAATCCCCTATAGCTGCAGAAAAGGCTAACATTGTTATCTTTTTACAAAAAAAACAGCTGAACATGAGAGGTTTTTGGACCAATTTTGTGTTCTCCATTCTTTAAGCACCGGTTCGAGCACCGTTTAAGCACCGGCACCGTTTCAAAAGTACCGGTTTGGTACTGGTATCGGATAAAACCTAAACGATACCCATCCCTAATCACGATATACATTCGAAAATTTGCAATAATGATCTAACTGACGATATAATTGACAATAGAAAAAATACTTCACAACTCCACAACTTTATTAGTGCAAAAAAACAAAAATTTATGTATTTTCACTTAAACAAGCAGCTGTTTTTTTTTATATCCATTAAGTTATATAAAAATTTTACAGTGCAAATGCAAATTCCTTGCTGACAGTTTAACCAAAAGGCATTTCCAGTGGAAATTGGCCGACATATCCTCAGCATAACCATGTATAATATCCACAAATCTTAAAAAGAGGTTATACACATAATGCTCCGACAATCCATCAAGCGGTGCAGGTTCGTAGCTTAGCAAAGTCGTACTAAAACATTTGACAGATTTTCGAGCGCCGTGTACATAAAATCGTTTCGAGGTCAGTAAACACAACCAGAATTCATACATAAGGCACACGGGATATAAGGGGCACTGTCGATTTTCAGAAAAATCAAAGGATTAATTTCAAGTGTGCCGTATTTTCCAAAAAACACGGTAATAACGACAGCCCGCTAGCATGCTCTACCAAAAATAGTGCTTTGTTGTGTATCTGACGGACGAAAGCCAAACCAGTTCCACACCACTGAAGTTGCAGCATTTTTAAAAACCAATTCTGGTTCATCTCTTTCATTCAACGATCCGCTTTCGCCCTTCTTCTTCTCCACCATGCTTTTTCCGCCATGTGCGTATGAAAACAAAGGCACTGCGCATTTTACCTATATTCTACCGCGATATTTCATTTTCTTATCGATGCCAAACATTATACCGGTATTACCATGAACGGTATGACATGGCGCAGCCCTAATTGGAAAGCTAATCTGCTGTCCAGGATTGTCAGCCTCAGTATCCCAAAAAAGCCCTCTGTTATACCTCTAGGCAAATCGATCAGACCCAAACACCTCCAAACTCTTAATAGCTTTAACCACAAACAATTTTACTCAGCTGGAAAAACGGAAAAAATAACACATTTGTGGCAAGTAGCCCCAGTTGTGCACAAAAAGTTATATGTTACAAACATCATGCATAGAGTAATATATTTTTCCTCTGTCATGATGAGGTAATTAGTGTAAATGTGATTTGAAATTTAAAATCATACTCTCTGCTTTCTGAGTAGCTGAGATTCTGGAGTTTTCTCTTTCGCTGAATTAAAACCCTTTTGTTTGGACAAAAAGATGCAAAAGAAAAAAAAAGCAAAGAGGAAAAAAAAAAGAAAAGAGACTTTCTCTGTTTTCAAACGAGGAAACAACAAAAAGCCCGGCAACATGTTTTAATTGTCACCATGGAAACCAGATGAATGAGCCGTTTGACTGGCCGGTAATGACGGCTCGCCATTCAGCCTTGCAGCGAGTCACGCGTGAGTTTGTGTGCGCGTGTGTTTCGAGTGTGTGTGTTTAGCTGGGAGGTCATTTGTACAAAGCAGGGAGGGCAACATATCTACATGTCTGCTGGGACAGAAAAAATACGGCGCGAGAACAGAGACAACAACTGCCTGTTATGTCTGCAGCATAGCAGCTAAACACATGCACATACTAATAACTGAGACGAGGAGAACAAATAAACAATCCCTTCAGCTTTTTACAGATTTCCTAATTCACCACAAGTTGCTACTTCAGCTGTTTCAGTGTGTGATTTATATCACAATATTTTACAAAAAAGGGAAAAAAAGTCAAGACTTCACACAGATTTCTGCAGACATCATCAATTCATCTTTAAAAGGTGTCAACAAAATATTTTTTGAGTTTGTATTTTTACTTTTTCAGCCCATTCTTCTAACAGACGAGTAAAGAAAAAGAGTGTGCTGGCTGTGGGAAGGTTGAGTGACAATGGGATGTCACTACTTCATGCCAGGTGACCTATGACCCCCTAAGAACCCTGGGAATTCACTCATTCCAAGACATTACATGAAAAAAGTTTGCAGAATTCCAGAAAATGTGAGAAAAGCATGCACACTAATGCTGAACACGAAAGTAACAACAAATGTGTCTCTGTCAGTGTCAATGTGCGTGCTCCTTTTTTGTCTTTCTGTGTGAGGGCCAAACATTTTCAAAAATAAAGGTCAGCTTCTGTTAAAGAGTATAACTTGGTTTTGCAGATTAAGGCCAGAATTAGCTTTGATTAGATTCTTCTTTCTGGCCTGTAGTCAGACTTCACCCATGATGGAGCTCTCATGACTTTACAAGTATAAATGTATTTGTGTGCTTCTAACTCTACAGGAAGCTGGAGAGATCACACTATTCAGCTTAGAAACAAAGAGTCTTTATAGTGACGAGGGGTGGGGAGGGCAAAGAGAGAGAGAATTTGCTGGTACAGGAATGGTTGTGTTGTTTCTGTGTCGTCTGTAGGTTTGTTCTTTCAAAATTTACTCTTTACTCTTATTCGAGAGAAGTAAACTTGAGAACATTTCTGTGACATGGGATCCTGCACGGTGGTGACTGTATTACTTTTTGTTGTATATGTTATGTATCCATTGCCTTTTCATATGCATATTGAATTCATTTGTTTCGATAAAAAATGACACCAATAAAGCCTTACTAAATCAGAACTAATGACATTCTCTGTGCTTAATCACAGAGTCAATGTGCTAATCATATCAGTGGTGTTTTTGTGCTGAAGTGTTCACCGCTGACTTACAGTCTTACTGAGGACAGCAGGTGCTGCTGAACAACACTTCCTCTGTTTTCGGCTTCCGCCATTGAGTGTGTGTGTTTGTGTGTGTGTGTAACTGGAGTTAATGAGAGAAACCGAAAGTCAGAGTGGGTTGATGCCGTGGTCTTCACCTACACTGCAGAGAGAACCAGGCTTTTATCTGACAGGCTTTTATCTCTAAATTTATGGTATTCTTTAATAAACATCCATTACCACGTCTTAGAAAAGACTTCCTGTTTTTTACTCTCATCCTGTTTTGATTCGCTCTTCCAAAGTACACTCACCCTGCTGGTTTTGATGAATTCAATCTCCTGAACATTTCCAGCAAGAGAAAACCAAGCCACCGTGTTTTACAGCAAATGTGTAATACACAAATAGTCAAAATCCCCCTTCAGGAGGATTTTGAGGTTCATGTGTTTATGATATTTTTAGATATAGTTGCAATTTTACTTTAAAATATTTGCAATTGTATTTTTCATATTGTGTCATTTTCAGTTGTTGCTCTTTATTTAGGTTTATGCACCAAAAATATTTGGCCAGGTTTAAGAAAAGGTCTTCGTTTAGGAAGAAATAGACACTTTTACCACATTAATCAAGTTACAAAGCTCCATTTTCCTTTTCATTGGAGTTGACATAGTCCTACCCCTACAATAACTCCCAGCTCCTACACAAAAGTGGGTCGTCTTTCAGATTTTAAGTCTGTTTTTGTGTAAAAGATGATATTTTGTATTGTGGCTAGTATAGTTCTTTTCATCGTTGTGCAGAGCTGTATACAGGACCCTGTACATCCTGTGTCCCATAGAGGTTAACATTCCCAATATTCTAGTTTATTCTAGCAGTCATGAGGAAATGCCTCAACATTAACGATGTGAAATGCCACTAACACCTGCAGTGTAATAACTGTGATGGGAGAAAAGGAAGAATTCATGTAATGTTGTTATTAAGCCACAGGGAGGACTGTTGTTTGTTTTCTTAAGTTATCATTTATAACTCTCATTTGTGTAACAATTATGATGAAGATCCTTGAACAATTAGGTAATGCTTGCCATGATCGTCCACCAAAGCTATCCAACATGTTTTATTGCCTAAACTAGTCCTCTACTATTTTTATTACGTTTTAAGGCATGTCTTCTGGTTCCTGTGTGCTCCTCTGGGTTGTACACGAAGGCAAAAGCAGCCTATCACAGTGGCTGTTTGGGTTGGAGTAATTGTGAGTACTTTTACCTTGGAACATTTTTTAAGGCTAGTCTCTCGTTTGATTCTCGATTCCTTTTCTTTGCTCTTTTTTTTGACCTTCTCCTCCACCTTTACCTCTTTCATCCAAAACACAAACTCCTGCCCCTCCTCTTTTCTTTCTATTCCAACACAATGACAGAAGTGTAATAGCATAGCTGTGTGTGTGTGTGTGTGTGTGTGTGTGTGTGTGTGTGTGTGTGTGTG
>NW_024582649.1:275841-284249 GCF_018398535.1 Haplochromis burtoni | reverse complement strand
GTGTGTGTGTGTGTGTGTGTGTGGGCATCCAGCACAGCGACCATGTAGCCTAAACGACAGACAATCTTTATTCTAATGAAGAAGGTGCCAAGGTCACAAAGAGAGCAGTGTGATGAATGGAGAAGACACACACCCACACACAAACCATGCGCCTGACACATTAATTGTGTACTTGAGCTTCCAGTCGATCTGCAACTGTAATACTGTGTGTTCTCTCTCTCCCTCTCACACACACAAACAGGTTAAAAAGGAGGCTTTCCCCTTGAGATGACTTTTACGCATTATTCTCATGACACACACTTAAACAAACTGTCAATGGAAATAAAATTTGTTGGCAGGTAAAAGGCAAACTGCAGCGTGTGTGATCTGCTGTCTGACCACTTTGAGACAAACCGCCACCAAAGCTCAATAAACAGAGTTTCTTTATTTCTGACTGCTGCAAAAGATCTTAAATCAAACCGCTTTGTTGCCTCTTTGTTCTTTGGTGTGCAGCTCTAGGTGGGGTTACTGTAGGAGAAGAATTGGGAAAAATAGGAAATGTCAGAGTATGTGTTTCTCCTGCGAATCAGTAATAGGTTTCCCACACCCACCTATGCAGACCTGTGGATTGGAGAATAACATTGAGCGAGTAGAACCACAGAGGCAGTAGTTGGAAATGCGTAAGTCAAGGGTCGTAAAAAAGGTGCCGCTAAGAAACACTTAGCAGTGTTTAAGTGACAAAATCAAGTATTGAAATGGTGAGAACTGTTTCTGTTTTTCGTTTCAGCATTTACTTCACAAAATGATTCCCGTTTCATCTCAGGGAGAAAACTTCTCCAATAGGACTGCTTTGAATTCTGTTACTGCTGATCGCTTCAGTCTTTGCTTTTGTTGCTTTGGAGGGAAACTCTGCAAACATGTTTATAGCCAACCTTGGCCTGACATTGGCTCGATGCTCAACGTCAAACTACTTTTAGTTCTGTATTAGATTCCTGCTCAATTCTGTGTGTGTGTGAGAGAGTGTTAGTGTCAGGTTTCAGTCAGAAAGTGTTCCTGGGAAGCTGAGGGAGTCTCAAGAGAGATGAGATACAGCAAGCGAGGGAGAGAGCGAGAGAGAGAGGTAGAGAGAGAGCGAGAGAGAGAGAGAGAAAGAGGAGGAAAGTTGGCGAGATGCTGCTGAGTCGTGTCTCTTTGTTCTAAAGCAGATATATCCCCGACTTTATCAAGACTGACAGAACAAACGCACAGGAAACAGCCTCCCACAGGACACATAATCCACACACACACACACAGATGAGAAAGAGTACGAGCACACAAAGACACAGAGGTCTGATGTGAGCACACACACACACACACACACACACACACACACTGAAACATATATAAGAAAATGTGAGAAAGTGCGGAGACACACATGCGCACATCGACACAAAGACACACAGCACGAGCTAGCGGAGATACAAACACACACTTTGCACGTGTGCACATTTAGAGCGCAAAAACACGCACTGTTTACACGTGTGGAGCTCACACACAGACGAGAAAGACTCAACAATAACCTCGGGGAAATCATGGAAGGGTCCAAATGAAAGGTGCACAAGGTCAACCAACATATATATATATACACACTCGCATATAAAAAAAGGAACCAAGTGCATGTAGTCCCTTCTATTCCCTATCAGCCACAAACCAGACTAGATCTTTATTAAATTACACTTGACCATGTTTACATTTTGCTAGCACATATTCTTGGATTCTGCCCCTCTGCATAACACCCAGTTCAAAATAATCCTTATTTACTTCATACTGGGCAAAACAGGCACATACAAACTCTTGTCCCAATCCACTGAAGCTAGCTTTCTTCTGATTGGCTGCCCCTCATAAACAGAGAGGGCGCTTTGAGTACTCCAGGAGAGTAGAAAAGTGCTATATAAGAATCAGTCCATTTACCATTTACCCTATCTGAATAAAACTTTTTTACAAACTTCGTCACACATGCAAAGACTATTGAAATCTATATACTTTTACAAAAGCATTTGTAATAAATTCCAATTCGCTGGGTATTTATTATTTCCCTGCAAATGCAACGTTACATTCTTCATTTGCATTTTTTTGTAACCGAAATCAATATCCACGATGGAAGTTTGTTTGACTCACCAATAAATATGCGATGAAGTATTTGAAAAAGTCTTGCAGGCCCAGCAAAAACTGGCCTTAGTGTGTGGTTTTATTGGTTTGATAGAACTGGCAATGAGTTTTCGCATGGACGGCCTGTTTAAGGTCATAGAAAAGCATCGGATTTGAGTTTGAAATAGGATTTTAATCGCGGATGATTTCCCACAACTACAAGAGATAGATATCAGTAACTTTGTTTCTTAGATTGCTTTGCTTTTTGCTTTTGCAGTCCTGTAGCTTACTTTACTTTGACAAACAGGTTCTAATGCAGTGACTTCTCGATTCAACAGGTCTGGCAGTAATCATGCCTGGTTGTTGGCTTCAAAAATACTTACTTTTCATGTCATGATTATTTACTCTGATTTCAAATGTTCTTTGTAGTGTGTCCCAGGGGGACCATATTAGCGCTTGTTTGTCTTTATGCAGCACCTGCTGCTGAAATTTTCAGCTCTTCGAGCCTTGTGTGCCCTCACACTGTCCTCACAGCGGTCTAGGGCACAAACCTGTCTAAAAGTGTGAGCAACAAAGCTATGTGAAACACTGTGTAGTCTGCATGTCTGAAGCAGACCGCTTGGGGACTATAAAAGTCAGAAGGCCAGACACAAAATTGTCGTACTTCAATAATAACTTGAATTTTTCATTGTTTTGAAATGTTGCGTTTTTGAACTTTTGCCTTCATATCATATTCTTATTGACTCAGTGGAGTTTCTGCTGCTGTCAGTGCTGCTGTTGAGACATTTAGCTGGTGATTCTTTATACATGGACGTATTATTGCACGAGTTCATGCATAATGTTAACTATTATTACTACTTAAGTTCTTTCCATTATGTTGTGTTGCTCTGATTGATATTACGCTATATAGCCACACAAAGGGACAGGTAATGACTATGACACTGATGTAATGTTCTGCTGGGAAGCCTGGGGTCCTGGCATTCTTTTGGATATTATTATGACACCTGCTACCTGTTTAAACATTGCAGTCTCACAGGAGAAAGAACCCAGATTCTTGAACGAGCCTCCAAACTATGAGGATCCTGACCCAATGTCCTTGTTGCTCAACAGCATTAGCTTACTTTAATGCTGTGGTTGATTGGGCTACATTTTCTGCAGTACTTGTAAGTGACATCCCAATGAGAAGATGCTGTTATTTTTCTTCTCATGGTGGAAGATGTGTAGGACACATATCCTCACGCAGTCCTCTGAGTCTTCATTGTTTATGCCCAAATAACATCTGGTACACATACACACATAAAAAACTCAAGAAGACACAGACAAAAGTTGACTGAGTTGACTGAGGGATTGGAAATATACGGAGATAAGTGAGGAAAAACACACACACAGACACACGTGTGCATACACACACCTCCACAAAGAGAGACAGTCCCAGAAGACTTCAGTTCTCTGCTCATATAACAAGCAGCGACAAACGACAAAACGCGACATCAGGATGTATGAGCCGAGAAACGTTCGACTCAACACATCGTTTCCCGACACGCGGATACACACACACACACACACACGGCGAGCACACGGCAGACACACACCATGGCAGCAGCAGAGCTCTGCAGGTCTCTGGAGAGAAGAAAGGGGAGTATCAGTCTACAAAGAAAGAAAGAGGAGCATGTGTGTGAGTGTGTGACAGAGAGATTTTCCTGAGCTGCAGGAAGTTTCTTTTGTAGGATAAGGAGAGATTTTTGCTGTTTCAAAGTGGTTTTTTTAAACGATTTTCTCCTTCATTTCTCACCCGCATCCTTTTTCTTTTTTTCCCTTCTCTCTCCACCTCGTATTTACAGTCAGATTTTCTTTCTGCGTGCGTCATTTTAAAGATACAGAGGTCAGATCTGGAGCATCTTTTAGTCCCTTTCTTCTTGTTCCTCCTTTAATTGTTCTCTTTCCTTCATGAACTTTAAGTCACACGTCAGCACATTCAGATTTTCAAGATGCTGTATTTGTTTCACATTTTGCTTTTCTCTGTCCATATTTTCTTTCTAACTTTATGCCTGCTCCTTTGTACCCTTCTTTTTTCTCTTTCCTTATTAAATCCTTTAGCTTTCAATTCTTTCCTTTGTTTTACTTCTTTCTTTCGTTAAGTGAAGCATCATTTTCATTCTTCTTGTTTTCACCTTCCTTTCTTCTTTCTTTTCTTAGAGTTTCATCAGTCAGTTCTTCTTTTTTAACCACTGATTTCCTTCCCCTCAATGTTCCATCCTTTTCAGAGTTTGCAGTTTATTCTTCTTCTTACTTTTGCTTCCTCTTGTTCCATATTTAACATTTGGTCTTTCTTTCTTTTCTACTTTTCATCTCTTTTTTCCCCATTCACTTCTTTCTTCCTCCATCTTAGTTATAAGAGTAAGAGGGTTTGAAAACGTCACTATACAGATGTTTGCAGGAACAAAATACTTTTGCTTCTTTCTTCCAGTTGTTTATTCTTTTTTCCCCCTTCTCATCCTCCCTCTCTCCTCCTGTACGGAGGGAGGTTGGGAGCGTTAGGAGCACAGCAAGAATTGCAGCAACAATTACATGTGAAATTAGCCTCGCCTCATAGCCTGCAGTGTAATTCCAGCCTTCTGAGGCGTGGCAAAGTCATCTGTCTCTAATTAAAGATTTTCTTTCTCTCTACCTCCCTCTCTCAGCCTCCCTCTCTCTCCCTCTCGGGTTAACATTCATCTTCATTCATCCCTCTCTCTCTCTGAATCTGAGAAGATTTGGGTAAAACCTAAGTTATTGCAGGTTAGAATTTTTAGCAGTTAAAACTAATGATTTCCAACTTTACATCTCACATACATGCATATAATATTTGCTTTGGATTCTTTACTTTCTATTTTCGTTGTTCATTGTGTTCTTCTTTTAATCAGAATAGTCCTGTGCAGCCGTCTGTCTGACTTAATGAAAGACGCATACATCTGTGTTTTTCTTTAACTCGATATTCCACAATGAAACGGAATAAGACGCACTGACAGATAAAGTGACAGCAGAAAGAGGAGACAGAAAAACAGACAAAGCTGAGAGGATATAGGACTTAAGCCTTCTGTATGTTTCTCAGGCATGACTCTCTACTGGAATATAACCTAGACCGTGTGTGTTGGTGTGCTCAGCCTCCCAGTGAGGTTGTGTACTCTCACTGTTGCCCTCAGGGCTCAAGATGAAGAAACAGAGAGAGGAGCGAGAGAGGAGAGACACAGAGGACAGAAGAGAAAGTGAAGCTTCTGTGTTTCCATCGTGTTTCTACAGGAGGCTTTCCTCTCCAGACAGACAGGATTGCCAGTTGTTTCTTCAAAACGCTTAAAAGTTTGTTGTGTTTGCATTTTCCTTGCATTTATCCATGTTTTTGATACGCGACTATGATAACAACTTGTGTTAACCAAGTAACATTCTTAAAGTAGCAATTTTAGAAAAACACCACACTTTTGTTGACTTCAAATGAACATCCATGGGATGGCTGTAGCTCTGGAGGTAACACAAGTCATCTACCTAAGCTTAAGGTTTGTGGCTGCTTCAGTCTGAAGACATGATAGGCTGCAGACAAGACACCGAACCACAAACACACAATGTTACACTCAGAGCACTCGGATGTAGAAAAAAAGCGCTTGTATGAATCTGCATGAATGAGACGTCGCATGAAGAATTTTGAAAGGTAGAGAAGAAATCTGCTGTATCAGAACCAGATCATTTTGCTCTATAACAACACTGTAAACATGATCTAGATGCTTATTGCAAGATCTCTGGATGCTTCACAACATCCAACAGTGACTAAACATAACAGACTGTATGAAAAAGTTACACTTTGCTCATTTTGGAAGGAAGCTGGCGACCAAGCCAAGCCATGGACAACTCATTCAGTTTGCCGGTCATGTGTCAAAAATCTCTGAGCATGGACAAGAAGAGAAAGAGCTTTGGTATTCCAATGGTATGGGAAGAGCCACAGAATAACTTTGATGACTGACTGACTGTTTAGTCAATATTTCTTAAAATTCCAAAACTAAATCATGTATCAGTTACCCTGACCTCTCATCAATAATGAGACCTGCTCAGAGGAAATATATTTTTTAGGGTTTTCTGAGCTTCCTGCTTGAAAATGAAATGCCCAAAATTAATTGAGTATTTCTCTGCAATTACAAACTCTATGTATACAATCTTGGTATCAAAATAAAGCTAACACTTGTGAAATTTTATCAGAGGTGTAAATATTGCAGCAGATATTACTTTGACAAAGTTACTGAGACTGGAACACAGAAAGAGTAAGTAGATTTTATCTTCGCCTACTTTTTAAATTTATTTTTAGCATATATTTAACATATATATAAATTTAAAAATATGCTTCAGTTCACATTTCATTCCAGAAATTCAGTATCCAACATATAACCATCATCTGTGCAAAGATTTATATTTCTAAAGTGAAACAGTGAAAAATTACAGCACTGCCACGTTCATGTCACTTCAACAAATCAAAAGTTGCAAGGCTAAACCCCATGTGGGCCCAAATTTACTGCATGTAGCGTCTGTCCAGTCACGTGTCTGTAGGTGGGTCTTAAATGGAGGTTGTTGACGGAAATGACTCTGATGCCGCTAGTTAGCCGTGGTAACTGCTGATATCATGAGCCTACCGGCTACCGGTGAAATAATGGAGGAAATCGGGACGGTAAGCCAATTTCTGTCTTAGCGCATTTGCACCACTTTGTGTTTTTGTGGTCGGGACCTTGTGAATCGGAATTGAATCAGTTATAGTGACGAGCCCTTATAATAACTCTGAAAAGAAGTCACGGGCCTTACTCAAAGGGTTAAACTGCTTTTGTTTAGAAAAATAAAGACGTTTTATAGTCTTTTCTCTCCCTGCATCAGTCTGTGTTAATCATTTCTGTGTTTCTCCTTCTGCTTTAAAGCACAGATAACCAGACGACCAGCAAAAACACACTGCTTGTGTGTACAGCCTCAGACAGAGCTCGCACTCTGTCGCACCCACACTGATTGGTTTTGGAACCCAGTTAATGAGCAGGTGTGTGTGCGAGCGTGTGAGTATATAAGTGTGTGTCTGCAGCCCAGCGTTCCATCAGAGCACCATGGGCTATTTGAAATGAGAATTTAGCGGCAGGGATGCACACACACACACACCCTCAGTCCTGATAGCCACTGTAATTAGTTGGACTCCACTGGAACTCGCCACAGGGAGAGCGAGGAAAAGAGACAAAGAAAGAGAGAGACGGGTGGGGGACATGTGTGATGACTTAATGCAATGAAACAGTTTCACATAAAATCTTGAACTGAAATTTCTGATTTTTACCAAAGACCCTAAATGTTAAGTATGCCTCCACTTACACTTTCTGTAACCGTTCCTTCACCTTCCTGCTTTCCTTAAATCTCATCATGTAAGGTCTCCATCGCACACACAGAAACAATATTGTTTAACTATTGTTATCAGGGCTCAATAATGCATGAAAAAGAAAATGCCAAATTCAAGACCATCTCTTTGTATTTTCATGGTCTCCTTGTCCTCCTGTGTGACCTGCCTTTTCTATCTTTTTCTCCCACTTCTGGTCTCTCTTTGTCTCTTTTCTATTGGTGTGTATGTTTGCGTATCTATGGAATTGGCACACCTAGAAAGGCACCATGAATACTGAAAAGAATATATAGGTTTAGGAGGAACAAATGCATCCATACAGATAGCATTTCTCTCAGCAACACAATGCAAAAACACATGCTACATACTACATTTGTGAAGTATTTATTTCATGTTCCTTGAAAATATTGACAAACAACAAAGCTACCTATAACAAGTATTAGCTAAAAACTGCCCAGTACTACGTAGGTTCAAGTAACCAAGATAGAAGTTTTTGCTGGATGAATACAAAGAATTAGGTCGAACTGGCTGAAACAAGTATCAACTGATTCTGAACTGCGTTTTAACAATCACAGCATCTCCAGTGCTTTTGTATTCTATTATGTCCTGCTGCAGTCCTACCTCCAGTTGTTTTTCATTAGTAATTTAAACTTTCACTGATACCCAATGTGTTTATATATGATAAAGAGACATCAAATGTGTGGGATGTGCTTTCACTTTATGTGTGTGCTTGCACATTAACTCCATGCTTTAATGTTTCCCTGTGTATTTTTATTAGCTGTGTGCATGTGTGTGCGGTGAGTGAAGTTATTTCTGTGTTTCAATTAAATATTATCATGGTCTGTGAAATGTCACAAACACACACACACACACACACACACACACACACACACACACACACACACACACACACACACAC
>NW_024582649.1:249546-275821 GCF_018398535.1 Haplochromis burtoni | reverse complement strand
CTTCTAGGAAAAGAGCACTAGCGCCGCCTCCTGTGGACTTGGGGACAGAACCTTGATCATCTACTGGCTGAGTTTGATGGGCCTTGATGTGTGATTGGTTGACACTCTCTACAAGGTCCGATGCTTGTTTCATCTCGCTGTGGGCCCGCGATGTACACACCAACACAAAACGAGGCACACACGCACCAGCTGGATCCACACAAACAGTCAGAGACACAGCTGAAACATGCACTGAAAAAAGTGAGCATCAACAGAGTACACATAACATGAACACAAACGGAAGCCTGCACGGAAAGATGAAGAAAAACCACACACAGAAAAATAATCACTTGGATAAATAACAGGAGACAGAAGACAGAAAGGAGAGGGGAAGACATGGATAAAAGTTTACTGTGAAAGACTTGATCACATTCCACAGTAACTACCACTGTAACTAACCACTGTAACTAACCACTGTAACTAACCACTGTAACTAACCACTGTAAAGCTACTATCAGAATTTGTTTTGATCTTCATTTCACAAAATATTTCCATTTTGAGGAAGGGGAGGGGCCAACATTCACACACATTCCTACTGGATGCTTCAGAGAGCAACTTGGGATTAGTAACTTGCCCAAGGATACTTGGCATGCAGACTGGGGAGCCAGGGATCGAACTCTGGCTAGAGGGTTGCCACCTTGTGCCTTTGGATCAGGGAACAAGTCCTGACTATCATTTGCACTTATGCACCAAAAAACAACTAAGAGTACCTGGCGTCTTGTGGTGCCTGAAGTCAGGTCCTTGAAGGCGCCCAATCTGGGAACTAGACTAACCTACTGAGGGAATTTAACATTCAAACAGTGAATGACAGTGTGACCAAATTATGTGAGACTGGGAGAAATAGCTTGTCTGATTTGAACCCGAGCAGTGTTTTGCTATTGGACTTCCATGGTAACAACTGTTTGTCTATAACAAACACTGTGTTTGAAGACAAGGGTGTCCATAAATGCATGTAACACCCTAGGCCACAAGTCAATGAGCAATTTTGTAATCATGTTGACAGATCCATAGCCGTATGCTCTAAGCACTCTAGTGTCTGACAGAGATTGTCAACTCCCATCTCTGGCAGAACTTCAACAGAATTCCAAGGACAGCTGACAACAGAATTTCCATAAAGAATACTTTCTGATTCAGTAGCCTCAGAATCTCTGCTTTTTGCAGACGATGTGGTTTTGTTGGTCAATGAAGCCAACAAAACCACATCGTCTGCAAAACGTTTGCACCAGAATATGAAGTAGCTGGCATGAGATTTAGCAGCTGATAATCAAAGATCATGATTTTTGGTTGGAAAAGGGTGGAGTTTAAGTACTTCAGGGTCTTGAACACAAGTAATGGAAGATGGAAGTTTTTCACAGGACTGGAAAATTCATTGAAAAACTAAATACACCCCTAGAGAAGGCGAGAAGCAGCCACATATTGCTAATCAAATGCACTTAATTAACTGACAATATTATACGTTCACACAATGAGGAAAGACATCAGCAATCATCTTAGAGAAGCAAATGTTACTGTCCATGACTGTGGGAAGGCTTATAAAGTCTTTTCCAGAAAGTTTTAACTTTAAGTAACATTTTTGTACAGTGAAAAAGATTATTCACAAGTTGAGAATATTCAAGACAGGTACCAACCTTTCCAGATGTGGATTTCCTGTCAAATTCACCCCAAGGTCAGACTGTGCAAGGCTCAGAGAAATATTTTTAAAAAGCAAGCGCTACATCTCAGACTCTACAGACCTCAGCAAGTTAAATATTCAAGTCCATGACAGTCCAGTTATAAAATTATTTAAAAAGTATGGCTTGTTTGGAAGGATTCCCAAGAGAAAGTCTCTTCACTCTGAAAAGAACATGGCAGCAAAGCTTAGGTTTGCGGAGATTCATCTGAACAAACCACATCTGAACAATGTCCTTTGAAGCAATGGACAAAAGACCCAAATTTGGCCATAATGCACAGCAAATTTTCTAATCTGATCTGATCCGATCATCCTGTTTGGTGAAAAACACAGCATATCAGCACAAACAACTCATACCAACTGTAAAACATGATAATGGAGGGGTGATGATTTGGGATTGTTTTGAAGCCACGGGAGCTAGGCACCTTGCAGTCATTGAGTCCACCATAAACCCCTCTTGATAACAAAGTATTCTTCAGTCAAACGTGAGGTCATCTGTCTGCAGGCTAAAACTAAAAAGTTTTAGTTGTCACAACACAACTGCGATCCCAAATGCACCCGCAGCTAAATGACTAAAAAAGAAAAAAAGATGAAAGTCCAGACCTCAACCCATTAAAAATGCTATGGCAGGACCTGAAGAGAGCTGCACATAAATGAATGCCTACAAATCTCAATGAACTGATGCAACAGTTTTAAGGAGAGTGGGCCAAAATAACCACATAATGAAGTGAGAAACTGATAAATGATTACATCAAGATACTGATGTTAAAGATGCTTCTACAAGCTACTGACTCATGGGGTGTACTTAGTTTTTAATTGCACTACAGAGAGTTTGGTGGAAACTTTATTTTTCACATAAATGTAGGGCATTTTTTTTACAAATGTAAATATATTACTGTGTGCTGCATACTATATATTATAGTACTTTTTTATACTTAAAAGGTGGGCTTTCTCTCCCCTTAGAAACTTAATAAGCACTTTCCAGATGTTGACCACAAACTAGAAGGATTTTACATAAAAGTTTTTTCTTCTTCTCCAGATTCACTTATGTGTCTGGAACACTACACATATCTGTATCAAAGAGCACACAAACACTCCTCTCCTCCTTCCTCCCTGCTTTCCAAGGTTGATAAGTGCCTCACTCTAACATCACAATAAACAGTAGAGCCTCGGCCTGCCAAGGCTACTCACAGAACAACTGTCAGCCCAGCTATCCTTTTCCGGAGGACACACACACACAAAGACAACACAAAAATGCTCACATACACACTGCTTTTTCAGTTCCACACCACGCAAAGGCAAACACTCACACACCCACACCTCCCAAAAAAACCCAACTTTTGTTGGGCCCTGTTGTTGCTATGGTTACAAGGTCGAGTCCCCCCAGTATTCTAGGGGAGCACAGCGAGGTTCTTTAACGGTCACATGGAGCGAGAAAAAAAAAATCACTGCAAAAACAAGAGGGTTAGAGCTGCTTTTCTGCAGGATACACACAAACTGAGAGAGGCAGGAGTAGTGAAATGTCCAAGCATTCATTTGTACTGCATGAGCATATATAACACATGGTAACATAGCTCCCACATATTATGTGTCGCGTTCTTGTTAATAATAGTGAGCCTGTTATGACTGAATGTTTATCCAACACAGTCATAAGAAGGTTGGATGAAGTTCTCCCATAATAAATATGGATTGCAGTGGTAGTTTATATTAGATCCAGCTCTGTTTAGAGCCATAAGGAAAAGAGAAAAAAACAGTTTTGCATGAATTAAAACTTCATTTCAGATCACCTTAGACAGCACAGAGGATAAACAGAGGCTCCCAATAGTAAAAAAAATATAAAATATTTTACAAAGGCAGCATGGTGACCTACAGCTCAGCACAGCAGGCAACACTATACATATCAGGGAGAGGGATCCCAGTGAAGGTTTTCAAAAACCCAACATCCATACTGGACTGAATCAGTCATAATGGAAATGCATTGACACAAAGCTTTAACCTCCTAAGACCCGAACTCTTCCACGGCATGCATTTTTAATTTCTCTTTGATATTTGGGCATATTGGGGCCTGATGAATGTAAAAATAAAGAATTACCAGATTTGTTTTTTTTACCTAATTTTTGTTTCTAAGAAAAATGAGAGTCACATATGAGGATATTCGTTATATCTACAGTAGCAGTATAATGTCCTCATAAGTAGATATCAGGCCCTTGTAGAGCAAAATTGAGAATTTTGATCTAAATAACCCAAAATGTGATGTCCACATATGTGGACGCCAGGTCCTAGGAGGTTAAGGAAAGGCTCCAGGTATTGTACCATCGAGATACCTGAAGAGTCAACACGTACTCACTCCCAAAGTGTAACATTTTACACTAGGTGACAAATCGACGGTATATTACGCTTCTGCTTGCTGCGTTACTGTTTATCCATTGTGCTCATACTGTTATCGTATCAGCAGGGGTGTATATAAGCACCATGTAAAATTGAAGTAGCAAGCTATAATGTAAACAGTCTGGGAAACCCAATTGAGGAGATAAATTTATGGCTGAACTGAAGAAGGAAGAAAAAGAAGTAACTTTTCCTTGAAAGACTCATTTGGTGGAATTGGAACATGAAACACTAAAAAAATGGAGGTTCAATCAGGTTTCATATTCCTGGACCCAGGATTCCAAAAGAGGCGTAAGCATTTAAATTTTCAGTTAAGTGAGCTTTGAATTACATAAGTGCGAAAAAAGATACTGATGGGAGGTCTGAGGATATCTGCACGACCATCTTACCCAGGTTATTATACTATTCCAAGCACTCTCAATTGAAATAAACGATAAGCAATTCAATCAAATGGGACAAATTAGTATCACAGTATATTTGGCAAGGGAAAAAAATGAGAATAAGACTTTAAACCTGCATACTGGAAAAGAACAAGGGAGAACTTGCATTACCCTGCTTAAAAAACAAATATATTTCAGACTTATTCTGAAACTACTGTGCAAAGCAAAATGGAAGGAAACTGAAGAACACTTTTCTGGGTATATTCCAATTCAAGCATGGCTGAGTGATAAAAGACTGATCCAAAAACTAATGGACCTGGGTAATAAATGGATTAATTTATCTGTGAAAACATGGCAAAATATTATCATCAAGGTTAGTTTGATAGAAGAGATAAAGAAGCTACTGACACGATATTGATTTTGTACCTAATAAATTATATGCAAACCATAAGCAATGGACCATTAAGGGTCTCTCCTTATATTGTACCTTTTTTAAATAAAGTGACACTGTGCAAAGTGTGGCTTTCAACTGAAAAATGTTAAAAAAGAAGTTAAAAAAAAAAGATTCCTCTTCAGATTCCTAGTCATAGTTTTAAGGAAGAGATTCAAATAGCACTCAACAGCTTAATAAAAGCCTTTTCAGTGCCTATTAGGCAGACTCTGATCTAAACGTGATCTAAAGAATATAAAAGGGAATCAGTACCTACATAAAGCAAAAATGGCAGAGGGAAGCTAGTTAAATTCAGTTTAGTTTATATAGCACCACAACAACAGGTGCTTTATGCCAAAGACACTACAATAATATAGAGAAAACCCAACAATCAGTGGAATAAAAAGAAATCTGTTTGCAAAACTGAGCTTTCCAATGGAGGATTGAGAATAACATGTTAAGGCTCGCTGGGGTTGTTTGGCGTGAAGAGTCTTCATGGATATTTCATTACTCCGATCCAGAGGTCACATCACTCAAGCTCTTGCAACTTCCTTTAATGTCCTCCCTTCATTTATGCTAGTTTTATTTTATTATTTTATTATGCTTCATTTATTGCCACATGCTGTTAAGTCTATCTTTGAAATCATGCCTAAATAGACCTCTGCATTACTTACTGTACCTTATTTATCTTCTTTTTATATATTCTGCTCCTGCGAACAATTCTGGAGAAGAATCACTTTAAACTTTTGGTGACTTTCTGCCAAAATAATGTTTAAATAAACTATTTTTCCTACCACTAGGCTGAACTAATGCCATGCTAATTCACGTAATGGATACATTAAGCCAAGGAAAATGAAAAGTACATCTGCCAACACTCTGATAACAAAGAGATCCGCCTGTAATCAGATAACTGAAACAGTGGTGACACTCAGCTGTGCACATCCGTCAGTGCAGCAGCACAAGTGGATGTGTCCCTGTTGGGCTGAGCAGAGAAATTATCGTCTTTGTTTCTAGAGACTGTTCCCATAGATTTCAATTTAGGATTCTTTGAGTGCTGTGTCCCTCTCTTTTAATTTCTCTGCTTAAAGCAAGTCAGAAATCACAGTTTTACACTCGTCATGACTAGTTTTCCAACTAGCCACTGGTTTAAGCTTAATTCTTAGAAAATCAGCAGTCACATGGCTTCATGTTCCTGATTGTTTGGATTACAGCATGAAGCTTTAGCCTACACAAAACTATGCTGTTATCACTATCTCTACTTTTAAGATTAGGCTTAAAACTTTCCTTTTTGCTAGAGCATATAGTTAGGGCTGGATCAGGTGACTCTGAATCCTCCCTTAGTTGTGCTGCAATACGCGTAGGCTTCTGGGGGATTCCCATGATGCATTGAATGTTTCTTCTTCAGTCACCTTTCTCACTCACTATGTGTTAATAGACCTCTCTGCACTGAATCATACGTCTTATCAATTTCTGTCTCTCTTCCACAGCATGTTTTCTATCCTGTCTTCCTTCTCTCACCCCAACCAGTTGCAGCAGATGGCCCCGCCCCTCCCTGAGCCTGGTTCTGCCGGAGGTTTCTTCCTGTTAAAAGGGAGTTTTTCCTTCCCACTGTCACCAACGTGCTTGTTAATAGAAAGTCATATGATTGTTGGGTTTTTCTCTTTATGCATTATTTTAGGGTCTCCCTTACAATATAAAGCACCTTGAGGCAACTGTTGTTGTGATTTGGCGCTGTATAAATAAAACTGAATTGAATTGTTATGCATTTATTTTTGTTATATATTTAGAAAGTTGCAGTTAATTAATATTTTCAAATTGCCTTTATCATTCTCTGTTTCTTTTCAATTCATCATTTATTTATTTGATCAGTATTTCAGCACCCAAAGACAGTAAATCAGAGTACTATAAAACAGTCATAAGCAACAAATCCCCAGGTTGGAAAGCAGAAAACACCGAAATTTTTGCCATTAATGCCCATCTATTACTCAGATGAATGACTAATCCCTTCGGTAGGGGTTTGATTACACCAGTAATGATTTTAATTGAACACTTTAATGAGAAAATGCTTTGTTTAAATGCAGAAATTCAGGTAAATGAAAGACACAGTGCTATCTACAGCCATAAATATACAAGGAAAATACAAGGATACAAAGTTGTTGGGGCACAAGCGCATTTTATAGCTGCTACATGAATGCAGTGGATTCACTGTCATGGTATTTTTACAGTTTGAACACAGCACAACAACCTATATAAGATACAAAAGCCCTATATGAGCAGCTTACAGTATACAGGCCTGTAGACCTGTCTCCGTAAGTCTCAGCGGTGGAGAGGGAGAGAAACAGTATAAGAAAGCGACCTTGGACCGGGCGAGGAGACGCTGTTGAGCTCCGCATCAATATTTTAGCGGTAGAGTTGACACATCAAAAAAAAAGAAAAAAAAGAGAGAAAGACAAAAGAAAGAACGAGGGAGAAAGGAGAAGAAGAGAATGCCCAGCGATTCCAGAGTCATCCAATATTCATGCACGCATCATCGCTGCCATGAATATTCATATGGAGATGAATATTTAAGTCCAACTCCTATGGAGAAATTAGGTTCATCTTTACACTTATCAATAATTTGCAGGCCAGGTGAGTCTCATCGGCCACTAAATAAGTCATGTCTGCACGCACGCACACAGACGTTTGAAGGATGGGAAAAAGAGTGGAAAACAACACAAAGTTACATGTCTGCTGGTTCGCAGCAGTGCCTTGTGGGTAAGAAGAGAAAGAGATGTCAGCAGTTTGATCTCCAAAAACAGAGTATGTGCACGCAGTTTATCTATTACCATTAATGAATATACATGCGTACAGTTGCATGGTTGACACACACGTTAACTCCAAAATGTTAAAATGTCCAGCACCAGTAACACTGCTTTGTTTTGGTTATTGGTCTTTTATGTCCAATGTGAACTATCATGTACCTATTTTTAGTGTATTTTTTGCACCAATCCCTCTGATCAAATATTTAGCATCTAGCCAGAATAAGCCGGGGTTTTTGTTTACTGTGGTTTGTAAATAAAAGAAACCAGTTTAGATCCATTTCAATACTTTATTTAGTTGCAGCTCACAGTGACAGAAGCTCTTTTGACAATAGGCAGTATTTCACAAATGAGAAATATTACTGCCGTTAGAAATACCCCAAACCTCCAACTGAGAACTAAAATGAAATAATTAATCACTACGAGCACTGTGACATGAATATTGTACAGCTGAGACTGTGAAGTTAAAAATTTAGTCAAGCCTGATAATGTAGAGCCTAGCCCAGGAAAGACTGTGAAGTGCATTAAACTGGAACTGGGAGTGGATTTAGGTCCACAAGGTTCCACTCCTTGGAAAAACCCACCTAAAGTTTTTGTCTCGATTTTTAATCCACCCAACCGTTTTTAATATTTCCAACCTGACACTAGTGAAATTAACACATTGATTCATGAACATCTGCCAATTGAGTGAATCTGAATTGTACACACATGGCACCAGCTCACACATACCTCAATATTTCATTTACTGTCTCTCAAAATATGACTTACTTATACTTTTTAAACTGTTACACAGTTTAGGAACAAGTATATTTTTATTCGATTCCCCTTTTCGTGTGCGTGCGCGCGCCTGTGTGTGTTTGTAAGCATTTAAAGGACAGAAGAGCACAATTCAGAAATCTCTAATCGTAACACATCCTGTTCTGCTGTGTTACTCATCTGGTGGCAGTGATGTCATTACACAAACACACAATCTCTCTCTCTCTGTCACACACACCCTTCTCTATGATATGGTTATGAGGGAGGCTATGCCTTGTAATCCTATTCTCCTTGGTGAGGATGAAGACGGGTGTATGTTTGTGTGTGTGCCTGGCTAGAAAAAGGAGATCTGAGGTGGAGGGAGGATTAGGGCAGGAAAGAGGAAGCCAGCCAAAGTGGGCGGGCATTATTTGCATCAAATACTTATATTTTCTACACAGTTACATGTTTTCTTTTTATATTGAGACTGAAGTCAGTGCTGCTCCTCCATGATGGAAGCAGAGCAGCCGATGGGCCCTTTGTGAATGTTTGGAAACATGTGAAGTCTTTCTTGCCAGGTAAAGTTGTAATAGTGCCTTATCTCCATCACCTCCTGTTTTTTATTATACAAAACAATTTGAAATACTTTACTTATTCATCGCATATTTGGGAATTTCATTTTTTATTCTTTACTATGTCTAATTTTTTATTATTTTTCTCTTATTAGAAGTTTGCTGTGTGCCTCCGTGTCACATCTATAGCACAGAGTGTGCTGAACTAGATGAGAAAGTGACTCCAAACTGAGGCATCCAAGAGTGTCATAATAGGTCCGTGCTGTGCCAGTTGTGAGCTATCTTATCATACTATAAAAAACTTTGTACAAAATCTTTGCACATCGCTGAATGCATCAGCTTAAAATAAACATACTGGCTGTTGAGATTGATGTAGCAACTGTAGCCTCAGCCTATTAGTTAGTGAGATCAGGTTTTGTGAACTCATCCTAACTCATCCTCCTTTTTGACACTAATGGGACCATCATTTACAAACTGAACATCATGTTGCATTCAGAAAAACTTGAAAGACTCTAGTTTACTGAGGTCTTAAACAAAGACTCTGAAGGAACATAGACATCTATACGATTAGAGTTCCTTCTAGAACCAGAGAAGTCACCCCTGCTGGCCATATGAAAGAGTCCAAGCACTTGTACATTGGCTTTTCAGACCTGGAAGCTACACTGATGTTTCAGTATATGCCTGCAGCCTGAGATGGGCAGTAAACGCGTTACTTGTAACGCGTTACTGTAATCTGATTACTTTTTTCAAGTAACGAGTAAAGTAAGGGATTACTATTGCAAAAACGGTAATTAGATTACCGTTACTTTCCCGTAGGAACGCTGCGTTACTGCGTTACTAAAACCGTGATTTTTTGCGAGAATGTCTCATGACAGTGACGTAAGCGAGTGCGCCGTTAGTGACAACAGCTGTGTGCAGATCAACAATGGATCACATATCGATTGTGGGAGAGAGTATGAGCGTGCAGCGTTTAAAGCGTGGAAGTACTGACCTTACTTTGAGTTTGATTCCATAAAAAGTGACAAAAACATTAGTGTCCGTTGTGCGTGGGAAGAAAACTTCTTTTTACAGCGAAAAAAACCCCCTAAACTTCCAAGCAAGCACCGAGTGCGCAACGACGTAATGGGAAACTCACAGAGAAACTCGCGGATTCTTCAACTGACCGCGGCACACCTGCACCAGGGTAAACCTCCGCCTACCGCAGTCCTGCTTTACAGGTGAAAATAGAGCAACAGGACCGCTGAGTCTTTGACTTTATTTATTTTCTGCTGTGTTTTACTTGCATCTATTTGAAAGAGTGAGTGTAAACACAAAAAATATTTTATTTTATGTGCTGGAATGTGCAGAAAATAGGTTTAAATGTTAAACTAATTTATTCAAGTCAGAGAATGTTGCATATAATTAAATTTTTGCTTGATGCATAAAGTTAAAAGATTAAAACTATAAAACAAGTTAAAAAAAGAGACTTTTCCATTTGATTACATTTTGTATGATGGATTATGCAGAAAAAGTAGAATTGGGCTGAAAGATCTATCGCTTTATCACCTATTCAGGTTGTAAATCGTGTTTTTAAAAAGTAACTAAGTAACTAAGTAATTAATTACTTTTGAAAATAAGTAATCAGTAAAGTAACGGGATTACTTTTTTGGGGAAGTAATCAGTAATTAGTTACTGATTACTTTTTCAAGTAACTTGACCAACACTGCCTGCAGCCTACTTCTTAGGCTGTTTTTTTTTTTTTGACCAATAGCCTTCATCTCTAAGTATGTCTGTTTGTTTTGTTATATCACTAAGTTCTTGCTGACAATGATTTAAAATGCACAAGGCTACTCTATTCCAACAGGGCACATGTTCAGTTTAACACTGATAACTTACACTACATTGCTAGCACAATCACGCATCAATTGGGTACAAAGGTGTACACTGTGAGGGCAGACAGTAACTTGATTACTTGTTTTTTCCAACCAGATTATGAAGAGTAAGTCACACACTTGTTGCCATGTCCCTCCGATGCAAACTGAAAAGTCCAGACTTGCAGGTTTTATGTGCACATTAAGTCTGCTTAAGAATATCAAATAAAGAATATCAATTGTTGCAGACCTCAAAAGAGTCCACAGAAGGTGCAGACTTCAATGAGTTCTCTGAAAGGATTACCCCTAGTTACACTATTATGGACACTGTAGTGTAAAGGGAAGCATCATGGCAGTAGTTTGATACACAGAAACAACCATGGTACATTTCATCTCAATGCACAGTTTTCCTTCATGGCCCAGCGCCCACAGGCTGGATATTTGGAAGAAGCATCAGTCGCACTGGATGCAGAAGTGTCATGTCTATTCACATGTACTGTGAGTTGGTGAAAGTAACACTATTTACCTTGAAGAGGTGATGTCTCTGCTCTTCTGACAGCATCAGCTGATGACTGTCTGTTACCATGGCGTCCATGTCCATCAGCCAATCCCACAGCTCCTGGTATTCAGCCTCAAACTCCTGCAGACTGACAAAAGGAAGTGAGAGAGAAGAAAGAGTTAAACTGTTATAATTAAATGTTTGTTTTGCTATGATTCATCTTGTCTATTTTATTATTTCCTTTATTAATGTAATATTTTTGTCCTCCGGCAAAGGGAAACGTGGATCTTGTTATATTGATAAAACACATGTCTAAAAACTGACTGACAGATAAAGTTTGCTCGACAGAAAAAGACAACAGAAGGCAAAAAGAAAAAAGTCTGTCAAAAAGCAAAACTAAAATGCCGTTCCAGGGAGTATTTCATCACATTTTACAGTTGTGGTCATAAGTTTATAAATCATGTGCTTGAATGTCATGGTAAATTTGGGATGTTATAGAGTTGGTTCACAAGTTGAATTTATTTTGAACTCAAATCCAACACGGTCAGAAATACGTATATATACACTCCCACTAATATTTGGTTAAATGTTCTTTACCAACTTGCTAGTTTCATATTAATGGAGAGAGACAAATTATCAAACTAAAATTCAGAAAAAAACACATGACATATAAGTTATAGATTGATTTGTATGTCACGGAGTAAATAAGTATTTGATTACCAAGCAAAACATGACTTGTTGGAGAAACTGTTGTTGGTCTCCAGGTTTGCACACATGTCAGGAGGGTTTTGGTCCTCTCCTCTTTAAAGAAACCCTCTAAATACTTTTTGGTTCTTGACTGCCACTTAGCAACTTGAAGCTTCAGCTTCTCCACAGATTATCTGAAGGATTGAGGTCTCTAGACTGGGTAGGCCACTACATGACCTTAATATGCATCTTCTTTCGCCACTCCTTTGTTGGTTTGGCAGTATGTTTTGGGTTACTGTCATGCAGGAAGACCCATCCACAACCGATCTTCAGTGAGGCTGAGGATAGGCGGTTCTCATTCAAGAATTTACGATACACTGGCCCCTCAAAGCGGGGAAGTCGTCCTGTACCCTTAGCAGAAAACCAACCCCAAAGCATAATGCTTCCACCTCTGTGCTCGACTGTAGGGATGATGTTCTTTGGGTCACACCCAGGAATTCTCTTCCTCCAAAGACGGCGAACTGATGCCAAAGAGCTTGATTTTGTTTTCATCTGATGACAACACTTTCTCCCAAGCCCTCTCTGAATCCTTTAGATGTTCAGTGGCAAACCTAAGATAGGCCTGGACATGTGGACCTTTTTAAAACTTCTAAATTCCATGAGCAGTGTCAAATGTCAAAATGTTTAAGTTGCCTTAAACATTTTAAGTTAACACAAAAAATCCACTATGTGTTTGTTTCCACTCACAGGTATATTTATTAAATAGCTACTGAGAAGAGAGACATCCTGGATACACATTTTGGTCGAACCAAATGGCAAAGTTTATGTTTAAAACTTTGTGATGATTCGGAAAAAATAACATCCATGCTCCTGCTGACATCTTCAGCAACTGTATGGGTGTCTTAGAAAGATATTTAGATATTGTGTTCATGACAGTTTATACAATCAGCACCCAGGTTGTTTAAATTTTAATTTTGTAAAAATGTATTCAGACGTGGTTAATATTGTTGGGTCTTTAGCTTACAATATACAATGCCTCGAGGCGCCTAGACGCTACATAAATAAAACTGAATTTAACTGAACTGAAAGTGTAGTACGATAAATAGTCTTACACCCTCCCGTCTTCTGTCATCCCCCCACTTCTCGCTGCTTCATCCCACTCCCTTCCCCATTCTCCTTATCCCAGATTTCACCCCCACCTCTCTCCATTTCACCTCATTTTTCCGACCTCTCAATGTCATGGCTTTGCCTCCCACATCCTCCTCTTGCCCAGATTTTTCTCCTCCACCTCTCTTTTTCCTGTTTCCTCCTCCTTTTCTTGTTTCCTAGCACTTTCTCTAAATCTTTCTACCTCCCTTTTTTTCTCTTAACATCATTCCTTTCCTTACTCTCTAGTTCTCCCTCCCCTTTTTCAGCTCACTCCTCCCACTATCACCTCCCTCTTCCCCTTCCTAACTCATCCTCTCACCTCCCCCTTCCCAACACAGGATCACATCAAATATTTATGCTGCTGGAACAGGGGCCGATTGCTCAAACACACGCATTACTGTCAGCCGTTTTGTTAAGGTGCGTGTGTGTTTATTATTTATATATTCACTGGCTTTCGGTCTCGGCGGGGATCGCCAACATGTTTCTCAACATTAGCGGTGAAATTGTTTGGAATTCTCCGGTCGCTGACGACGACAGTTTGACAGCTCTGTCAGACCCACAGTATTTCCACAGTGACTCGCACACAAGCACACACACTGCACGTACATGCCAGGCAAGGCGACCACACATTAAGAGGTGCTCTCTGAAGCACACACATGAAAATCACTCAAATACACAAACACACACTTACTGAAAATCACAGTTACCCAGAAAGCCGCATACATATTCATCACTAAAAAAAAGGAAACACACTACAATTTGATGTTCCATCAAAGTAGGGAGAGTAAACTATGAATGAAATTATGAAAAAAACAACAAATACAACAAAAAATACTCAACTCTCTCCCATTGTCTCCTACGAGCTACAAAATTCAAACTATTAATATCTTTGGAATGAATGCATGCATTTATGGGCCTGAATCAGAATGCTTTATTAATCCCTGAGGAAATTATATACACGTACATATTTTTACATCTGTTGTTTTGCAATATAGACCCAATAAGTGAGTCTTAATCAAGGGGCAACCTCTGAAGCTGAAAAATGAAGCCAATGCTACATGCATACAAAACTGCAGTGCTACTCACTTTTGGAGCCCAGCCTCAAATGGCTTGAAGTGACAATTTCATATTAAAATGCCCAACTTTACAACCTTAAATGTATATTTACAGCTTGGCACAAAAAATGGATTTAGGATAGGTTCCCTCTTCATAACTTCTGCGAATTTTGAAATCATCATTGATCTGAATACTGGAGTTGGGGGCGAGGTGGCAATACCTGACTGGGACACCTGTTTCACTACAGGTCATAGAGTACCTGAACTTCACTTCTTCACTTCCTCCCACCATCGACTCACTTCAGTTTGCTTACCGGACTAATCGTTCCACAGACGATGCCATATCTCACCTGCTCCACACATCCCTGAGACACCTGGACACTGGCAGAGGGAATTATGTTAGGATGCTGTTCGTGGACTACAGTTCAGCATTCAACACAATAATTCCCTCTAAGCTTTTCACCAAGTTGACGGATCTAGGACTCAGCTCATCACTGTGTCAGTGGATCCTCAACTTCCTCACAGACAGACCCCAATCAGTGAGGGTGGGAAAACAAGTCTCCCCCTCCATCTCACTCAGCACTGGAGTGCCTCAGGGCTGTGTTTTAAGCCCCCTGCTGTACTCACTGTACACTTATGACTGTGTAGCCACATCCGACACCACCTCCATTGTCAAGTTTGCTGACGACACTGCTGTTGTGGGCCTGATCTCCGACAACATCGAGACGGCCTACCTGGAGGAGATTAGGAACCTGGAGACCTGGTGCCAGGAGAATAACCTCCTCCTAAACATCAGCAAGACTAAGGAGCTGATCGTGGACTTCACTACAAAGCAGGCGAGGAATTACAAACCCCTCATCATCAGTGGCACGCCAGTGGAGAGAGTGGACAGTTTCCGATACCTGGGTGTCCACATCACTCAGGACCTGTCATGGTCCTGTCACATCAACACCCTGGTTAAGAAAGCCCGTCAGCGTCTCTTCTTCCTCAGAAGACTTAGAGACTTCCATCTGCCACTGAAGGTGCTCAAGAACTTCTACTCCTGCACCATCGAGAGCGTCCTGACGGCAAACATCTGCACCTGGTTTGGGAACAGCACCAAGCAGGACAGACGAGATCTGCAAAGGGTGGTGCGCTCGGCAGAACGCATCATTCAATCAGAGCTCCCTGACCTGCTGTCCATCTACACCAAGCGGTGCAAGTCCAAAGCTAGGAAGATTATGATGGACCTCTCCCATCCCAACAATGGACTCTTCTCACTGTTGAGGTCTGGGAAGCGCTTCCGCTCCCTTAAGGCCAAAACAGAGAGAATGAGGAGGAGCTTCTTCCCCCAGGCTATTCGGGGCCTGAACCAGGTGTAGGACTGGACTCTCCCAAACACGTCACTATAAGACTGGACTCTCACACACGTCACCACACGCACCACCACACATTTCCTATAATCCTATAATTCCTATAATTTATAATCCTTATCTTTATAATCTCTTCTGCTATTTGCACATTCTTTACTGTAATTTCCTAAGTTAATTTGTAAATTTTTGTAGTAAATTGTAAATATTGTAAAACTTTTCTTCTGTCATTTAATGGTCGGGCATTGTACAGCTACAAGCATTTCATCCCCATGTCATACTGTGTATGGTTGTGTGTGTGTGACAAATAAAATTTGAATTTGAAATTTGAATTTGAAATTTGAAATTTGAATTTGAACAGTGTCTGTAGACAAGGCCATCACTTCTATTTAAACTACTACCACAGCAATATGCTTGCAACCAAACACAGGGAGTTTTTTCCAACTGGTTGGGCGATACAGATTTTTTCCCTAAACAGGGACAGGTTCTTGCCAGGGGATCACTAACCAACCTTACGTGACTGGGGCATTAGCAATCATTTTCACAGTGTGTGGCATCAAACTCCAGCAACCACTCGCAACCAGTCAGAGAATACTCGTTGTTCCTTCAAGACCGGCCATATGGTTTCAGACCAGTCTCTAGGCCTGCATGACTGGGCATTATTCATTTGATGCTACACTGTAACCATGATGTTCACATGTACAAACTGGAGGACAAGTTAGCATCATGTGGTTATTGGTCACAATGGTCACATGGTTATTGGTCATGTGTTTTCAAAACCTTAATAAAATTATACTTCCTGCATCTTGGAAAAGTTTACTTCTGCTCCCACACATAAAGAACTTGTAACTATGGCATTTTCTGAAATATTTATCATGTTAATTGCTTCTGTCATCTCAAGAATACTTATGATTAATAACAACTTTAACCTTTCCTCGTGACTGAGAGTTTTGCATGTAATAATTTTGTGTTATTTTGCACAAACTTGTTCCCAAAGCTTTCTGTTCTTATCCTGTTCCCCACTTTTCAGAAATGACCTTAGTTTATTCTGTGGTTTTTATATCCATCACAATTTCGAACTTGTCCCCATTTTCTGTTTTTACTTTCTAAAAATTGTTTTCTTCATCTTCTGCGGCTTTTTTCATAACTCCTTTTTCCTGCTCACGGCTACAGAGAAATAAAACAAGATTTGCCAACATTTTTCCACCTGTTCCTCCTAACTCCCCCCGCCTTGATCTTCTGTTATTTTCATCCTATCCTTTCCTCACACCTCCTGTCCTCCACTGAAAGTGATTCTCCGTGAAATAAAAGCTAAACCGAGGAGAAAAAAGCAAAGCAAGCAAACGCTGCTTCCTTCCCCCAGAGGCGGTGTTCCTCATTATGCGCTGAGCAGAGCGGCCCTTTACTGACTAAGACAGATGAAGCAGATACAACACTCGTACAGATTGTTTTCTCTTGTCGTTTTTCCACCTCCCCTCCTCTCCTCCATTTCCGTCTTGTTCTCACACTAATGTTAACTAAATGCTTTGTAAAACAGTATCTCACGGGGGGTGGAAGACGAGAAAACAGACAAATCGGAAAGGAAGGATCGACGAGGCGCCACTGTGGGGCTGCGTTCAACACCGGGATGGTTACAGAGTGTTTGAAGTGTCAAGTTCGTTTTCTGTCACACTGTGCTGACGGAGCGCACAAGAGTATTATAGAGAGCCTTTCTGACATTCAGTCACCTGAGGAAATTTGAATTATAAGGATCTATTATTCATTTCTACCTCAACATAATTCTAGTCAACACTGGATATAAAAAATAATGTGGATAGAAAGTGTGCAAACCTACATGGAAAAACATACTGATATCTACACTAGCTATCCAGACATTTTTCAATAATGAAATAAATGTGGATCTGATGAGATTAAGTAGTTAAATGCCATGTGTTTCAGTGTAACATTGACCTCTACACATCCTATACGTCTGTATTTTCTATTTTCTACCCAAACACAACAGAGAATGGCACACAGACACTAAGCAAAGGTATTTGTTGGGCCCAGCTTCAATCTGCAATGAAGGGAATATGACAGGAGTGTCCAACTCCAGGCCTCGAGTCCCGGTGTCCTGCAGGTTTTAGATGTGTCCTTGATCCAACACAGCTGATTTAAATGGCTAAATGACCTCCTCAACGTGTCTTGAACTTCTCCAGAGGCCTGGTAATGAACTGATCATTTGATTGAGGTGTGCTGACCCAGGGCGATATCTAAAACCTGTAGGGCACCGGCCCTTGAGGCCGGGAGTTGGACACCCCTGCACTGTGACAACCAGATGGACAAGTTAATTTTTCTGTGTGATGCTATGATAGATGTTGAAGTTCTGTACTTCTTTGTCTCACAGCTCCAGATTCCTTCCGTATGTCCTTCAGTCAGTGTTGAGTTTTATGTGAGTGATGTGAAATACATGCTTTTCAAAATAACTGCTGTAACATTGTTAGTGTCCTCTATTTTACAGGGTTTACTATGTATATATATTTTTTTAATGATCTGTGGTGTCATTATTTTGAGAAGTTCTTTAACTAGTATTGTATTTTAAACAGGATTCAGGATAGATACCTTGTTGCTAACTAAAACACTCTCGGTGTCTTTCAGGCTTAAATGGACAGATTTGTTATCATACTTCACTTTCTACTTCCCTTTCTCTCTCTCCCTGCCGCCTGCTGCTGCAACGCCGATAGCGGCTGTAACTGCTGTCTCTAATTCATCATCCTCCATACAGCAGAAAGAAGAGAGCAAGGGACATAAGGCAAGAGGAGGGAAGGCAAGGCTCTCAAAGAGAGAACGAGAAAGAGGAGAGGAATGGAGAAAGAGGAAACTGGAGAAGGTAACAATAAGATGAGAAGACAGATATTCTAAATAAATAAAAGTAAAGAAGAGGATGGGAGTGGTGCATAGAGGAAGACAACAAAGTAGTTACACTGAGAGAAAGGATGCGAAAGAAAGCAAGGTGAGCAGGAGAAAAACATGAAGAGAAACGAAGAGGTAGCAGAAGGCCAAGAAAGAGGAGACAAAGCAGAGGTCAAGGAAGAGCAACTGGGAAAGAGAAGGAACAGAGGGTGAGGAGGAACGCAGGGAGCGATGGAGTGAAGGAAGAAAGGATGACAAGAGAGGAGGATGAAGCGATAGAATGAAAGGTTGAATGAGTCATATTGGCAGCCGTCACCTTTCAGTCAGAGACTCTGCTGGATTTATGAGGTGATTCACTGACACTCGCCCAGTCTAATGGATTCATCCTACAGAGACATTAAAATCGAACTGTCGATGAAGAGCAGCGCAGAGGCCCGTGCTGATATTCACACACTTCTTCATTCATCCATGCTAACGGGTTCACCCTACGGAAACATTCAAATCAAGTTGTCCACAAACAAAACCCGGGTGCTTAATCAGTCATTCACTCACTAATTTATTATTTTATTAATCTTGGAAAAGAGCGTGGTGCACAAGTTTAATTTATTTAGACTTTTGTGGACTAAAAACACTGACTAACACATCGAACAATAGGAAAGTTCCCTAAAACTAAACTAAAAAAAATAAAACTAAATGTGAAAAAACAATTTAAGTTAACTAAAATAAACAAACAAATGATTTCGTCAACTTGGAAAACTAAATAAAATAAAATAATACTATAGATGAAATGTTCTTAGTCCTGTCTGCCTGACGAGGCATTGATGGACGAGTTTATTGAGACTGTGAGTCAACTCATTTCAGTTTAATAGCAGTACTGATTTTCCTAAATCTTGCCTCTGACATACAGTATGCCCTCCATTACGTTAACAATTCAAAAGATTAAAAATAACACTGAAGCTAATAAAAACTGAAATAAAACAAAACCGTTTCAAATAGTAAAAACTGAACAGAAACAATGATTAGTCCTGAAAAAGATCTAAAATGCCATCTTCAGCTACCAAATGGTTGTAGACAGCCATCAAAAGTCTGTGGTTAAAGTAGAACTGGATAACAGAGTTTTAAGGTGGTATCACTGTTGCCTCACAGTCAGAGGGTTCTGGATTCAGACCTGTGTAGGGTCCTTCTCATTCTTACATTAAGTTCATTCATCCATATATTTACAAAGTCTAAATCCTCTCTCTGTTTCTCTTTTATCACAAAGTCATTAATTCCTGCAAAGTCAAGTCACTCAGTCATTCAGTTAAACATGCATTTGCTTTCAATTCTAATGTTAGTCCTTCGTGTATTCATGTTGGACTTTTTAAGATATAAAAATGTTAAATAAGGTAACAAGTGAAACCAAAGTACTTATTGGTATTAAAAGTATGACTTTGATGTATGTTATATATATTATATATATATATATAATAGAAATATATATATATATTATATATATATATATATTATATATATATCTGCTCTGAAAGGTTTCATGTCCTGATTGGTTAGAATCTTGGACATGCCTCATCTTTCCTACATAAGCATTTAGATTATTTTGAACATAACAATAAGAAATATGAAAAATAAAAATTGACTTTTAGTTACTTTAGTTACTACAAAAAATCTATATCTTCCACCCTTACTAACTTTCATTCTGCTAATAATTTAGAATTGAGATATTTTGCTTGAGATTAGTGAATAATTCCGTCTGACCTTCATTTTCTTCACAACTGAACCAAAACCAGAAATCTCAACAGAATGAAACTCACAAAGAAAAACATGTAACATCCAATTAATACAAAACGCATCACACACACCACTGCACTGGACAGACAGACACGCACACACACGCTCACACATACCCAAATGTAAATGTGAAAGGCAACAGCTAACATATGAATAACCAATTAGAGCCCGACACATTCAATGTAAATTACTGAAATATTACGCTGCAGCCTCAGAGGGCTGAAAAACACAAACAAGATGAGGCTTTCATTTACATTTGTGCTGTGGGTTTTCACTCTTTGCGCACAAACAACTTGCGCATGTAACAACTGTTATTTAATTCAAGTAGAAGACAGTCCAGTGGCACTACAGTGGGTTTGATTCGTATATGTGGACACTTGCACAGACAACGCACGCACCGCACGCTTCGCGGAAGCCACCGTGAAGTCACACTGACAACACCCGCAAAGTCTGCAGAACACAACATGCTACAGACTCAAAGGGAGTAATTTAAGCCTCAGTTTTTTATTTGCATACACACTACTCAGTGTATGTTGTCATTTTCTTTTTGTGTGTGTGTGTGTGTGCGCCCTGTGTGTGAGTGATAACTGCAGTGAGAAGCTCCTCAAAGCCGGGGATGAAACGCCGACAGGCAGCGTGACCAAACACGGTGCTCGCCGAGCCGAGCCTGGCCACACCAGATTACTGCTGTTAACGCTCACGCTCTGTGTGTGTGTGTGACTGCATTTAGCTGCATGTGTGTGTTGTCTGTTATGTTTGCCTGTGTCTCTTCTATCACAACAGACAACACTGACCTGCTAGTTTTCACTCTTATTATTTTGCACTCCATTACGCTCTGCAGCTTCTGTCCTCTGCACGTTCAACACACAAACTCGAACACCTTGTTTAACAGGCCCAATGAAATGGTGGAACTTCTAAAAGTCAGAACAAAGGACTTTAAAGTGGACCTGTTATGATGATTTACAGCTCCCTGGATTTTATTCTTGGAATACGCAGGAGCAGCAAGAAAGAAGTCCTCGTTTGTCTCCTATTGGGCCTTAGTTCATTGTTTTAGCTCACTTCCTGTTCCCTTTGAGCCAGTTTTCTTCTAATTGGCTGCACATCACAAACAGAAGGTTTGAACAATGGTTGGCACTTCTGGGCTCACAGGCTTTGTCCCTCAATTGACCATAGGAGGGAAATTCAGTTTTATGAGTGCTTAGAATTTCTACAGGGTGTATGAAAAGAATCATGTGTCTCCTATAGGATATATTTTTTAAGTAATGGACACAGAAGCTTGGGGTAAATTTCAAAATACATGGCTGAATATAAAGTTTTACATGCAAAACTTTCACTGTTCACAGAATTTAGCCATGTAACAAAGTGGCGTCCTGTCCAGGGTGTAGTGCACATTTGGCCCTAGTTGGGATAAGCTCGAGCCTATATTACACTAAATTAACACATTAAACTGATGGTTTAAAGTGGTCGCTTAGTGTCTTACGGTTCTGTAGTACTTGCATTGATCCCTGTGACTTCTCTTAAAATCTCAGGGATCACCTCTAAAGTAGGGAGCTGTTGTTATCCTGGCTTGATAACTTTTAAATTCTATATAGAGAGACCGTCTGATTCTCATAACCCCAAGAATGAAGATCCTCATCCTAGTCATGCGGCAGGTTTGAGGTTAACCAGTTTGCTAAATTACCGTATTTTTTGGAGTATAAGGCGCACTTAAAATCCTTTAATTTTCGCAAAAATTGACAGTGTGCATTATAATCCGGTGCACCTTATGTATTAATTCTGGTTGTGCTTACTGACCTCGAACCGATTTTATGTGGTACACGGCGCTCAAAAATCTGTGAAAATGTGTTAGTACGACTTTGGTAAGCCACGAAGCTGCACCGCATGATGGATTGTCGGAGCATTACGGCTACCGTAGTCAGGAGCCTCGCGGAGTTACTGTGCTTCAACATAATATTACTCTGTGTGTATAAGGACCCCAGAATGGCACCTATTAAGAGACATGCTTACGAAGCGGATTTCAAACTCAAGGCTTTCAGTCATGTTTTGTTTCGCTTAATGCGTCTTATGTATGAAAATAGACCTGTTGATTAATATTGCACTTCATAGTCCGAAAAATACGGTAGCCTAGTGGTGGATGAACTGTAGCCCAGGAGGTCAATGAATACTCTACCAATTCAATTCTGAGTGTATGCGTCATAATTAGCACTACACGAATGTGTGTGTACATGAGGGATGTGGGGAAGTTTTAACATGTCCTCCCATAGTAGACATGCATTTGTTTTACAAAATAGAGCACTGTAAAGCAATTACGGAAGCTAACAGAAAATTACTGATCACTTATTCTGTTGTTTCCTGTTGTGCAGTTACCTGTTGTTCCTGGCCAGGTGATTGCAGCGCCTTCTGTTGGTGGGTGAGGGGTACTGCAGGCTGCTTAGTTTGATAGCCATCTGCTCTAAGGCCATTCGCTGGGCTTCGCACTGACTGGTGGTCTGCTCCGCCTGGAGAAAACAACAGAACACAGGGGTATATATTACCCAGACTGAATTATTTCTTACACTTCTTTGGTTCATTCTGAGATTGCGTTCACATCAACATATTCTCTGTTATGTTTGTTAGTTGTACCTTGCTATAACCAATGAGGACTGATATGCTGTTTCCACGATATGCTGTGGATGCTGATGATAGTTCAAAGGGCTTCATAACAATCAGTATAAGAATATTAATGCAAGAAAAGAAACTAAAATACCTATTTGCAATGAAAAATGCAACTTACAGGTTTGATTAGCAGCTTCTTTTGAGATGTTGTTAACTGTTTTGAGAGAATAATTTGTGACATTTAACGCTGAAATGAAAGGGTTTTTAAAGAATATTTTGCACTACTGCTGAATCTTGAGATGATGTTGTTTTATAGTTATTATAAAATTCCCTTAAGATGTCGTCCAATACACTGTTAATAGGTTTCTGCACTGTAAAATGAAGACTTTTAATGCTACATGGAAATTTATGTTTTATGTTTTAGTCGATTAGATAAATAAATGAATAAAACCATCCATAGAATTTAAAAATAAATAAAAGTAGACCCTATGCTGGTAAACAGTCTAATGTCAAATAATCTGTAATGTTACAAATTAACACTATGTCTATGTATGTCATGTTCTCAGTTTGCTGAATTGCAGGTTTTCCATGAAAAATTCCTGCCTTTCTCTGGTTTAGGACTTCTGCAAAGACCCCTCGAGCGTAAGACTTTTTAATACATTCTAAGGTGAACTTAATTCAGTGCTTCTTACAACGTACAAATACCCTGTCTTAAATAAAGACCAAGATGACCAGAATCAAGGTAACACAGTGAGCCTTCTTGAAAGCGAACAGAACGTGTGTGCATGATGAAGTCGGCGGTCTGAGTGGGATCATCTTCCACTGAGTGTGATTAGCTGTTTATTGCAGATGAAGGAGATTCGGACGTGGCGCGTTTTGTCGGACGTGCCCTTTAAAGCCCTGCAAGCATTCAGCAAGCCACTAGAAACACTCTCCATACTTATCCTCTGCGTCAGCTGACAACATACACACGCATCTATGAAACGGCACGTACATGTGTATGCATATAAATGTACACACACAAACATTTCACTAACACAGATCACCCATAAAACCTGACGCACACATTTAATACGAATTGCTTTTCTCTGGCACAAATTACCCCTCATACACACACTCCTATCAAGCTCGCACAAATGTTCCCATAAAGCCACACATGCGCACAAATTGACCATCAATTGCTTCACACACAAAAACAAACATATTCACACATGGAGCATGATTCGCTGCTCTTTCTCACAAATTATCCTTCTCTCTCACACACACACACACACACCACAGCTATTTGCACTCGGTATCCAGACACAATCATATAGAGGCACTCAGAGCGCCGCTCAGATGTAATTGCATACAAACTATATGGAGATGAGGCCTCAATTGAACCAATGAAGGCAGAGTGAGTGTGTACAAACAGCCCAATGTGCACACATACACACATATGACCGCCTGCTTTTTCCTCATTCAGTAACAATCTGAATAAAGTGTTGTCGCGTCGAGTTGCGTTCGCCGTCCGATCTACTTAGCGGACTCGACGGAAGGATCTGGAAAGGTCATCCAATCTGTAGAAGGCAGAGCTGCTCAATCAGCGAGCTAATAAACAAACCGGCAATACACAATCAACAGCACTGTCTGTGTTGAGGTGTGTTTGAACGAGAGAATATTCTGTTTGTGTATGTGCTGCTGTTATAGAAATGAAACTAACTGGAGCCTCTCGGAGGGAAAAAAAACAGAGTTTATCTAAATGTCTCTCCACTTTCCTTCATTACTTCTCTCTATTTCTGTCTTGGTTGCGTTTGCAGACTGTTTGCTGGCTAGTTAGTCGGTCAGTGAATCAGTAAATCAGTCAAGTTGTTCATTAACTGGTTAGACTGTTCTTTTCTGTGCTAATATGTTCCCTCAGTCTATAACTTTGAAGCCAAGCCAAGAACTACATTTAAAAATTGCCTCATTTATGTAAGCTTTTTGCACATTTATCAAGTAAATTACTGCACTTACAGCAAAGCAGAAGCGACCTTGGTCAAAAGAATAACCACGGCAGGACAGCTAATCCAAAAAAATGAATTAACATTGAAAGGGGACAATTGTGGTTTTACTAATTTTCTGTCATTTATATACTGATACAATGTTGGGTGTCAGGAGTTGGGTCTGTAACCCAGCATTTTGAGTTTTATTTTGTATTTTGATATGTGGAATGTGTTAAGTTCTTTGGTTGCTATTGTTACTTAGGATTGAATTGAGTTTCTAGTTCTTCTATAACTCCTGATTTAAAAGTCTTTTCTTGTCTTCAGTGA
Source organism: Haplochromis burtoni (assembly GCF_018398535.1). Taxonomy (NCBI): domain Eukaryota; kingdom Metazoa; phylum Chordata; class Actinopteri; order Cichliformes; family Cichlidae; genus Haplochromis; species Haplochromis burtoni. Next base: position 250,664 of record NW_024582649.1, on the reverse strand, counting down.
CAATATGTCATGTATTTGTTGTCTGTGTGTGTCATGTAGTCGGTGTTATTATGTCTACATCTCTCCGTTTTATTTTGAAAGTCTTGTAGTTCTATGTTCAATGTGCTTAGTTTTGCTCTTCTCCTGTGGAGTTATTATGTTCATTTGTGTCAGCCATGTCTCCCCAGGTGTTTCCACTTCCCTCATTAGCCTTCTGTGTGTTTTCATTCAGTCTTTGGCAACGTCCACACGGGTATTTTTGAAAACGGAGATTTTCCGTTTTCGTTTTAAAAAATAATCCCGTCCACACGTAAAGGCAGAAATGAAGGAAAACGCTGCTATGAACATGCCAAAGCAACAGGTGGCGATATATTCCTAACCGTGCAGAAATGTTGGCTAATCAGAAGTCTAGAAGCCTTGGTGGGAAAAAGAAAACAAAGCTGGGGCATAGAAGCAGAACCGAGTCGTATGTGTGGAGGGACAGTAACTGTGTGTATATGTAAGCATTTAAACACTGCAGATAGTACAATTAACAGTAACAGTATTGTAGAAATTCATTTCACCGAAACAATAACGTGGCGCACAGTGTGACGTCAAAAAAGGCGCACACCTTTGACGCTGCATTTTCTGCATTTTCTCCGTTTTTCTCGTAAATGCAAAAACTGAGTTTTCAAAAAGATCCACCCTGGCCGGAGTTTTTAAAAATCTCTGTTTTCAGTGACCAAAAACGCCGTTTACGTGTGGACGAAAGGTGCAAACGCATAGAAAAATCTGCGTTTTCAAAAATACCCGGGTACGTGTGGACGTAGCCTTTGACTGTTTTCTTTCCCGTTCCATGTACTACATGATTCTGCTCAGGTCGTGTTCATGTTTCATGTTCATGTTTTTCCTCGTTATAGTTTCTCACACGTTCCTGTTCACAATCATGTTCACGCCTGTTGTCATAGTTATCAGTTTAGTTTTCCCTGTTTAGGTTTTAGTTTCGTTTTTGCCCCTGTTCGCCTTTTGCTTTATTTTCTACTTGTGTATCAGCCGTAATAAACGGCTCGCTTTTCGTTTAACCTTAGCACCATAGGGCGATCGTGGCTCAAGAGTTGGGTGTTCGTCTTGTAATTGGAAGGTTGCCGGTTCGAGCCCCG
>NW_024582649.1:216003-249526 GCF_018398535.1 Haplochromis burtoni | reverse complement strand
GTTTGTTGGTGTTTCAGCTCCTCGGAGTGGAACGCCATCGACTCGGCCGAGAAGGACGAGATGCTGTGCAAGATGGAGGACGGGGAGTTCTGGTATGTTTGCTCTGTGATGATGATTGTGGTGTCTTTAAAGGACGAAGATGTTCAAACGACTGTCGCTGTGCAGGATGTCATTCCAGGAGTTCCTGCGTCAGTTCTCCCGGCTGGAGATCTGCAATCTGACTCCAGACGCTCTGAGCCAGGACTCCACCAGCTTCTGGAACACCGCCACGTACGAGGGCAGCTGGAGGAGAGGGAGCACCGCCGGGGGCTGCAGGAACCACCCGAGTGAGGACGGAGGGGCAGATACACCTCTTTTATACAAACATGGTGCCGTGCTCAAACTAGAACCAGTTCTACGCACGCCCACCAAGTCAGGACCTCTGATGTCAGTGACTGTGGGAGGGGCTACCAGTGATTGGCAGACCCAGCCAGACAACCTGTAATCCTGTATCATAGTTGGTTCTCAAAGCTGAGGAAATGCAGACTGGTTCTCCGAGGCTCGGCACCACGTTGGTGAAAAAGAGGTCTGAGTATGTCGCAGGGATTGTCTGGCTTGTGTGTGACGGGGGTGTGAAGAGTCTATGTAACATGTGAGCATGCGTGTAGGCGCAGCACCTGACGGCAGAGCAGAATGAAGAAGGTTTTGGAGTTGATAGAGACGGCCGCGGTCTAACGGGCTGCAGCCTTTGCAGTGTGTATTAAAAGGAGCAGTACCCTCATTGATCGTGGCTCAAGAGTTGGGAGTTCACCTTGTAATCAGAAGGTTGCCGGTTCGAGCCCCAGCTTGGACAGTCTTGGTCGTTGTGTCCTTGGGCAAGACACTTCACCCGTTGCTTACTGGTGGTGGTCAGAGGGCCAGTGTCCGGCAGCCTCGCCTCTGTCAGCCTCTCTCTGTCAGCCTGCCCAAGGGCAGCTGTAGCTACAACTGTAGCTTGCCTTCACCAGTGTGTGTGAATGAATAGTGGAATTGTAAAGCGCTTTGAGGGGTCCTGAAAAGCACTGTATAAATGCAATCCATTATTATTCCCTGTCTGCACTTGGGTCCTCATATCAACACTCAGGCTGCGCCGTGACAGTTGGATGCTCATATTAAACATGGCTAATGTTTAAAAAAAAATTTCTTTTTTACCTTTATTAACCACAAAGAAAAATAAGTCTGAGATTAAAAAATGTCTCTAATAAAAAGTGCAGTACAATCAATAGCACTGTATAAACTATTAGCATGCACACACACACACACACAACTAAACCCATACTTTACTTAGGTACAAGCGAAAAAAATAAAATAAAATAAAACACAGAAACAACAAAAATATATAAACTTCAGTGTCAATAAAGAATGCATACCTTAGTAAAAATAACTGTCTAATGGCAGAAATAAAAGTAATTCAATTCAGGCAAAACTAGTCATTCACATTATCTAAAATGAACTTAAGTTAATTGTCATGGTCCTGAGTCATGTGACCCAGTGTTTCTAAGTTTCATGATATTTTGTTATTCATCTGTATTCTAGTTTCTTTTCAGCTTATCTACTTACATTCTGTCATACCTACTTGCAGTTATATTTTATGGTTTATTGGGTTCCCCTTGTGTCTCATCCCTGTGTTAATTCTTCCTTAGAGGTTTGTGAGTCTTATCTGTCATGTCTCCTGTCTGTGTAGTTCATGTTGTCAAGCTCATGTCACTTCTGTGTCTTATTTAGGGTTCTTGTTTTACTTTGAAGTGTGTTCAATGTTCATTGCTTTAGTTTCCCTTCCAATGTGGTGTCATTTGGTTTGTTCTAGTCAGCTGTTTCCTCACATGTCTCCACTTCCCCTGATCACCTCATGTATGTATTAAAGTCCTCTGTCTTCCTGTGTTCAGTGTCCCGTCGTCCTTGTTCCACCCATCATGTCATGTCAGTTTCAGGACTCTGTGCAGGTCATGGTCATGTTGCCTATTCATGTATGAGTTCATTGCTCCTTCATGTTCCTGCACAAAGTCCTGTTCATAGTCATCGTGGTCTCCTTGTTATTGTCTTCCTAGTTATCATAGTTAAGTCTGTTTCCTCAGTTTTCCCAGTGTAGGTTCCAGTCTTGTTTTGCCTCTGTGCTTACTGCCTTGTTTTGTTGACCTGATTATCAGCCGTCATAAAAGGCTCGCGTTTTGTTCAAGTTAGTTGTGGTCTCCTCGCCTGTGTCTGCACCTGGGTCCTCACACACCCACACACTGTCTCCCCCCACAAACTGCGGCATTAATTAAGTGAGACCAGTGTCTTAAGTTTTAATTTAGGAGTGATAAATTTGAATTCTCCTTTTCCAAATTCCATTTGAACTTCTGGGACAGACAAAGTGGTGAAACATGGAGGACAACAATTTCCCGCAATTTCTGATTAATATAAGTCAGTATATAAGAAGCAAACCAAAAATAGCCTTATAAATAAAAGATCTACATATAAATATACATGGTAGGTGAATCTACAACATGACAAAGCAGACCACTCAAGCTCAGCATACAATGCACAAGGGTGAGTAAAAGTCTTAAAGTTTGTAATAAATCCCATCGTTCCAGAATAAACAGAATGCAGGATATGTAAGCATTCTGGGGACCCATGTATATAAATCACATCACCATAACCAAACAGAGACATAAAAGTCTTTCTGGCCAGAAACAGATAGACAGGAAAGTAAACACCAAGTTTCAATTTCAATTTTTTCACCGAATGCGAGGTGTAGACGAGAGCGAGTCGTCAATTGTTTTTCCTACATACTTATATTGAGATGCTCACTCAATCTCTGAGCCCTGAAGTATATAATACATGAGAGGTTCAGGGGTTTATATTTTGAATTTTTAAGTTTTAAATCACACAGGCTATGCTATACTGCACTGGAGCTGACAGAGAGCCTGGCTATAAGAGGAGTAGATCATCATATCATCAGCATAAAAATGAGGACTGATCACATTAAGCAAGCTAGAAGTCACTGAGGCCTGATTGATGAATAACTCTGAAAGCATCCAACGTTTTCTAACAGCCCTTCAATGGCAAGTCTTGGTTTTAACTGTGTCAAATGCTATGGCTAGGTCAATAAAAATGGATACACAATGTTGCTTGTTATCTGCTTGAAACAAATCAATTAAATTGAAACAATCACTTTTAAGGCTGCTATAGTTGTACTGTAATTTTTCTAGAAGCCTGACTGGAAATCATTTAAAAATCTCCTTTACAGAGGGGAACTTTTTCTGCTCTTCGTTAACAAGAGTTTCCAGAACTTTGACAAAAGCAGATTATTTAGAGATGGACTTGTAATTAGTCACAACTGAAGTATCCCAACCTTTAAGCAAAGGGAGAACAAAAGCAGATTTCCAAATGGTTGGAATTTCATTTGTATATATATAAGAAATCCAAACAAAAAATGACATTGGTATTTTTGTGCAAGCAATCCCTATGAGCTTTCAGCTCAGATTTCAGACTGCTCTAAACACTCAGTTTCAGACTTTTTAGCTGACTCGTGGCTCTTAATGATGTCAAAGAGAGTGGAGATCTGTATTTAGTCATCTCAGACACAGAAGCTCCATCCAACTACTGCTCACACCTGTTTTATATTGACAGAACGTTGGTTTAAAGGAAGGAAGGAAGGAAGATGGGAGCAAAACAGTTTGTTTTAGACCTTAGATGACAGGTCTCCAACTCCAGTCCGCGAGAGCTGCTCTCCTTCAGCTTTAAGATGCATCCTTGTTCCAACACACCTGAATCAAATGACTGGCTTGCTATCAAGCCTTTGCCAAACTTAATTCAACCATTTGATTCAGCTGTGTTGGGATGCATCTAGCTGTAGGAGAGTAGCTCTCATGCACTGGGGCTGGAGATCCCTGCATTAGATGAACTGAGGAACTCCAACAATCCCCACTATAAGATTAAAGATTATTCTGAACTCTGAATCATGTAAAGCTATTGTCAGTAACACAAGAAACTTTTATATAAGTTGGCCAAGGAAGATGGCCCAGCACCAAGGAAAGTCTGCTGCTGCCATGGGAAGTACATCATAAAATATATTTAGTGTTTTGTGGAAACAACTTTTGAAAGAAGTTCATTGCTGACAAAAACTTTGAAGTGATAATGTGATGTTTTTGTCAGTGCTACATGGTCATAATGTCAGTCAGTCAGTAAGGAGGTCACTAACTGATTCAGTCCCGCAGCTACATACTCACTCAGTTATTTATTTAATCATTTTTTCTGACGTTGGCAACAACTGAGCCAACGCAGGCTAAGGTATGAAAAAGCAAATTACTTCCATAACAGCTGACTAAAGCCATAATGAAACACGCACACACACTTGTACAGTATGTGTACACACTGAAGTACACTGAAGCAATTTCTCCTGGATGCCCGCCTTGAGGACACAGTGACTAAAGACACACACACACACACACAGTCATGAGTTGGGCTGCTTCCCAGTCTGAAGGATCTTCAAGGATTTCTGTCAAAAATTATTTGTCTTCAAACTAGACTCATGCCTCCATCTGTTAGTTTTTGCATGCGCATGTGTGCATTGCTCATTTTGCCTAACTGCCTATTGCAAGTAGGACCAAAAGAAAAGCAAGCATATATGTATGTCAATGAACTTCTCCTATTTATCTACCATGCAGCCAGAAATAAGTAAACGGCCTAGCTAGTGTGCATTTTCAGGCTACCGAACGCAGAAATGCAGAAAAAAGGTGATTTCCTAAACATTCAACTATGAAGGAGACCACGACCTTATCATTATCACAACTCACTGATCAAAACTGCAGCATTATTCTAATAATTATAATTATTGGTCAAATGATTGCACAAACCTTCAGTTTACCCAAACCGTTATTTAAAGTGGATCTATTATGTTTTTTCCTCATATTTCTGATGCCTTATGTAAAAATGTTTCAAATAATGGGGTAGCGTACAATGTACAATAGGCCAAAAGCTCAGGCTACAGTATGCTCTAAAGCAAAAAGCTCAGTATTATGTCAGTGAGAAGGGATATCCTCATATGGTCATCTCAGACTGCCTTCTACCTGCTGTTCAAACTTTTGTTTTGTCTGGCTTAAAGGGAAGAAAGCAAAAGTTCTTGTTTCAGGCTAAATGCTCTGTTTCAAACTGTTTTTTTCTACTCTTGGCTCTGTATGTTTTGTCCTTCAGAGGGGATATGAATAATATGTTCCTGAAAATTGTGCAAAGCTATTCTAGTCGAGTCCAAGAATAAAAATCTTGAGTTTAAAATAAGCAAAACAAGGCCCCATCGATGTGTGAAGAACTGTCCATGGTACTCGTCCTGAAATATGCTCTCGAACGTAACTTGTCTAATGTTACAGGCTGAATGAAGGGAATTTTATGAAGGAGGACTATTAAAAAACACCTGATGGGGATATTATGGACTATGTTGGAATTTATGTGGTGTCAGTTACGTGATATCTGATACAAAGAGTTACACAAAAAATAACCTCTCTTCCATTTTTAATAGTGCTGCTGGCGTGGCTCTAGGCAGGCACTGACATTCATGGTAAGGATCAGCCACGGGCTTCTCCTCTAGCGCCACCATGAGGATAAATTTGTGGGTTTGAGACATATGTTTCCAGATGACTTGCAATAACATTTTATCAATAAATTCACATCCTCTTAGAATGAACTGTAACAGCGGTGCTCCTCTGACTTGCTACTATTATCATTGTTATTATATTGTGTGCGTCTGTAGCTACAGTAAATACGGTGGAGGTTTGTTTGCTGCATTTGTGATAACCTCATCTGTTTCTGCTGCTACGCTATCAGCTCTTAAAGATAAAACCTGGAGTAAATATAAACACAATCAAATATTTATTTTATTCCTATCATTGCTGATGAGATATTGTGAGCGATTTCAAATGGAGAGGCTGAATCCAGTGTTTCCAGTCCTGTCGTTAACGCTGCTAATAGACACACAAATCAATAAGAATCTGCCTCATTTGATGAATACGTAGACTGTCCTCTGAAACACACACACAGAGAAATGCACACAGCCTGTTGTAGATGCGTGTGTATTGCACTTCGATGTGCTGAATCAAGTCATTTTAGGGCTTTTTGTTTACATGTCAGGGCCAATTTATCCCGCATCCTCGGAAAACCTCACCACTAGCTGTGTGTGTGTGGGGGGGGGTTGTTTTCATGTCTTAAAAATATATGTATGCATGTGTGTTTTCTGGCAATTGTGTGTTGATTCGCTGCTGTGGAACTGTGGCTTGATCCCTTATGAATGTGCATGTGTCCAAAGATGTTTCTGTTTGGGAGTGTGTTAGATGTGTCTCCTGGGGTTTTCCTGGGGCTATAACTGCCAATCAAACAGCAGTGTTAGGACTGAGAGCTGAGCAGCAACAGCAGCATATAAACACACTGCAGGATCCACAACATGCTGTCTGCTCTTACACATGGTTCATTAAAAATAAATATCAGACAATAAATCAATAAACAAATCAATCAACTAATCAGTCACATCACAGAATAACACTTCATTAGCATGAGAGAAATAGAGGGAAATATGGAGATAAAAAGGTAAATAATGTTCACTCTTTCAAAATTTTGTGTTGTATTTGTACTCCAGACAAGATTATCTGTCTCATTTTCACCTTTTGTTAGACACATGTGAACCAACAGTGACAAACAAGAGCAAGTTTTGTGCAGCTGAGTGTCCAGGAGTGCCTGCAGTGTCACCTCAGCACTGTTCCTTTAATCTGCCAGGAACATCTTAATGCCAGAAGTCATGTGAATGAGTTCTGGCTCTTTGGCAGCTATGTTGATTGTTGCCTGGAGCTGTGCCCAGAAACATTGTTCTGAGAATCTGCAGGTTTTGTCACCATGCAAGCACAGAGCAAATTTAAAGCAAGTTTCCCACAGTGCACCTTCTGCCTTTCAGCTGCCGATGAGGTTTTACCGTTTCCCCACGACTCTGTCAATTGCTTTGCTTAAAACCTCTGTGTCTCAGTAGCTTCAGGATTGATTCGATGAGATACGATCTGGTCACATTTGCTGTTTAAAAAGGATAGGACTTCTTCGTGTTGCTTTAAGTTGGGTTCAGGAAACGTAAAAGTCATTCTTGATTTCAGTTTTTGTGTTTTGTTTTGCTTTTTTAATATGCAAAATGAAAATGTACATAAAAACAGCTGGACTGAAAGGAAGCCTGTTACCTTTTCATGAAATATATTGGAGCTCCAGCACTCAAGCGTGAGCATAAGTAAGCAAATACTAGAAAGTTCACAAAGGAGGTTGCAATGAAAAGCTGATCTGTGGCTACACGATACACTACCCAGACAACTTATAAGATACACCTTCCTAGCACTGAGCTCAGAACAGCCCTAATTATTCTTGCAAGCAATGTGCAAAAGAATCCTAGGACATTTTGGTCCATATTGACATGATAGCATCATGCAGTTTCTCCGGATTGATTAGCTATTGACTGATTAACTGTGTCCATCCAGATTGAGATCTGGTGACTATGATTATTTTACTACTCATAATGTTTGAGTGTGTGAAATAGACAAGCTGTATGAATTTTGGTGTGAATAGGTGAAGGAGGCTCATTGCAAAAAGCACTATGAGTGGTCAATAAACTTCCAAAGCACAGTTACATTGTGTCATGGCAGATGAAAACTTTTTATATTTTTACAGACACTATTCTCTACAAGAAAATGACTCTATGGGTCATTTGTGCAAGTTGTTATTCCACCCTAAAGTGTCTTAAATAAATATTTTCTATCTTTTAGCTGGAGGGCTTGATTTTATATATGACTAAAAAAAAGGTCAGTAGCAAGACATTTTAGTTTTTGTGCATGGTTAGATGAAAACTAAACACACATCGGTTGCTACTTTGTGTAGTTTTGTATAAAGTAACTGACTTTATCGTTTTCAGTAAACTGTCACTGTCTTTATTCTTCTTGTTATGACATACTAATAACACTAAAGGTCAAATGAAACATAAATGGTAAGTGGGAAAAAGGAGGAATTTAATCCATGAGATTTCATGGATCTGTCCTTTAAATCCACACTCGATGATAATTTCTTGGAGCTTGCATGTGTGCGTGTGTGTGTTGCAGGTCAATATCTGAGGTGAGATATTCCACTAACAGGGTGTTTTTGTCTTGATAGAGCAAAAGAGTGGGTAATGATACAGGATCGATAATGGATATGAGACAACTGCATCCAGCTGGTAGGGCCTGCATACACACACACACAAACATCTAATGCACAAACAGAAGCATCTTTGGACACATGCACATTCATAAGCGATCAAGCCACACAGTCCATAGCAGCAACGGCTAACAGCATTAGTTTATCAGACCACAAGAATAATGAGCAAGTGGGGGGCAGCAGGTTTGTTAAAACATAGAAAAATGTTAGGATAACTTGTCTTGAACCTACAGAAACTATATATACATTCAGACTACTAATATCAGAATCAGTAATACAGATAATGAAGTTGTATTATCTATGAACATTGAGCTGCAGCTCATAAAGTACAACTTATAATCAAAATATTCATCCTGACTCTGTGTAAACTGAATCAAAATGTCTCCTAAATAAAAAGCCACTATGAATAATATACAGAAAATGAGTGCTGTGTCTACTAAATAAATGCAAAAAATAGTAAAGTTGGGTATGTGACTCCACAGCAGGCTACATCTGCCAAACAAAGCTGCAGGGGAAGTGCATGTGTGTTGGTGTGTGTTCTCTCCAGGCTGCCTGTTCTGTCCAGATGTTTCTGTTAAAGATTTCATCTGAGGCTGAAATCAACTAAACAAACCTTCAGCTTCAACCATGCATTCTGAAAGCTAATGAAAGCTAATTCTTAAGCTAATGGTTCTATTGCTGGCAAAAAATAATATAATCTATTGAGCATAAACTCAAGTGACAAGAGTATGTGACTAACAAAGTGGCTGGTGAGTGTGTGAAGAGCGAGTGACATCAAAAGACATGTCAAACTCCAAAAATAATCCAAAATGAATTGCAGGAAAAACTAGCATGCTACACGTCTCATACAACTATGCCCCGTCAAAAGAAAGTGTTTAAGGTTGGGTAACACTGACATTCTTGGTGCTAAATATTTTCATAGCTCTATTCCTAAGTAGCCTATCTGTTCATCAGCTTCATAAAGGATTTTAACCTGTTAGGCTCAAACTAGCTAATAACTAGTAGCTTGTTATTAAAAACAATCTTAGCATTTCTTAGCTTTTGTGTTTAACCAACAGCAAATCCTAATATTGTCTCTCTGCCACTTTTTTCTCGGTCTGTTATAATTCTGTTATGAATGGTTATGACATCATCTGTGTTTTATTTTATTCATGTATTAACTTAAGACCACTTTAAATCTTAAGGGGTTAAGTGAATATTCACTAGCAAGCCTTTGCTTAACACTGAGTTGTCATCTATATTTTCAAAAAAGGTAAAAGTTTTTATTTTTATTACATTTAAAATTTTAGTTAAAAAACCCCACATGTGTGACAAAAATCTGTCAGCTTTCAGTGAGCATCACAGATGGCAAACCTCACTGATCCACTGCAACACCTGTACAACCTTTAATCCCCACCAAGACCTCTGTCTTTTGTTTCTGTCGTGCCACCTAGAACTCATCTCACACTCTTTCTGATTAAGATCTGATTTTTTTATGTTGGTTAATTATTTCCTAATTAGTTTGCGTGTTAATTAGAATATTCACTAATGTTAATTAGCTGTATTAATAGGAGCTGCTGTAACACCTGCCCCCGGCTCCACCGCCTGCCAAATATCTTCATCTCAAAACAGCTTCCTACCTCAAAGCTCCAAAATGTCATCCCTTGTTTTTATTGCAAGATGAAAGAAAAAAAAGACTCAAGATTTTCCAACATATTAGATATTAGAGCAGAAATTCTGTAGATCTGAAGATCTTCAAACATTTTGAAGTTGCATTTGACCTGAAAAAGGCTGGTTTATCTTTCTTGAAAAGTCCTTGCTGTTCACTCAGTGTTTGGACCTTTTTAGCTAACCCCCAACAAGTTAACACATAGTTGAATGTCTACACCACCTGCCTACCCACCTGGCAAGGTGACTACAATACTCAGCCTTTCATGACTGAGGTGTTAAAAACCTCAGCAGGGTCATATACATTGGTCTGTCTGATGCTGAAAAGTTTGAAACATACAGCAATGCCAGGAAACATCACTGATTATGCAGTTGTTGTTTTTCGTTCGCTTTTTTTCCTTTACATTTATGCTTGTATTTCTCTAGCATCACTAGGTTATCTTTATATATATATACACACACACACACACAAATCTGCACGCTTTTATCACTTTAGAGGACCCTGCACCGATTAACAGTCCCTTCCTGAGCTAACCATAACCTCTGCCTGTTCAGCAGCAATGCTTTCAACCATACATACAACATCTACTTGACAAAGATTTGTTTTGTTCCCTTCAAAATAAAGTTGTGACTGCTTAAAATTATAAACAGTAATTTTGACACCAGAACAAGTACACGCGCACACACACACACACACACAGAGAGAGTCATGCACTTCCGCTAGAAGAGATCAGTTCAATTAGATGAAGAATTGAACAATGTGGAGGATTTGTAAAATGAATTATAAAAACTAAAGGTAAAGCTGTTAGACAGGGCTGGGAGGGAGTGACAGGATGAGTGAGCAAAGCAAAAGAAGGGTGGAGGGTGGTGGAGAGGGGGACAGAAAACACCTAAAGTCTCCAGCAGTGTGTTTATTTAGTCATTTATTTAGTGTTTATTTCATGTTTATCTTCATGCCTGTTAATTCATGTGCGTATCATCGTAACACCACAGAGAAGGTGGGAGGGTGGATGATTTTCTTTTAAAATACAAATTTGTTTTTAAATTGTTCATACTCCACACACACACACACACACACAATGATAACATTTTTTGGAAATGATAACATTTTTAGATAGAGAGAAGCCATTTAAAGGTAAGAACAATCAGAAATTAGGGACAGTGTCGGAGAGTAGAGCATTTTGACCAGCAGGCATATATTTTTACTTAAGCAAAGAGAGTCAAAGTTTGTTCTTACATGAGGTGAAGCATAGCTTTTGATTAATAGGTAATAATGTATTTCTTATCATCATTAGCAGTGTTGGGACTAACGCGTTATTAAGTAACGCGTTACAGTAACTACGTTATTATTGTGGTAACGAGCACGGTAACTAGTTATTATGCCAAAATAGGAACGCGTTACTCGTTACTGGGATTTAGATAGGGTCGTTACTCGTTACTTCGTGTGGTGGCTATCGCGGAGCTTCCACAGATTCAGTAACATTAGCAAGTGGTGGAGGCCAGCAGGTGGATGAAGGAAAAGGGACGCAGAAGGAAAAGAGACCCGAGGCGGCCGCCGGTCCAAGTGTGAACTGAACTTCAGGTAAGAAGTTATGACCTGCAGTCTCTCTGGGTCAGATATGAACCAAGTTTAGGTGGAGTTTATTTTCGTTATTCTGACTTTTTCCGTACTGCGTGCTAGCTAGCATGACGGAGTTTCTATACAGCTGGGTGGTGCTATGAAGTTAATGATGTTGAACTTTATTTTGTTCATAAGTTATTAGAGTTGCCAACCGTCCCGTCTGGTATTCAGAGAAAATATTACGCGTTTCTTATTGAGGTGAAAAGGAACAGTTTGTCCCGTAATTCAGCTACAATGAAAAAGACACAAAGCTGGAGTTATTCTGTGTCTTTGCTGCACAGCTGCCTCTTCTTCTTCATTCTCCCCCCTCCCTCTCCCGTTTCTACTTCAATCATGAAAACTGATCAATGATCAGCTGATCGGCTCTCTTGTTTGTTTATCGCTCACTTTGCGCCAGAAAGAGGAAACCAGCGGATGTCGCGCTAAACAACAGCAGCACGTTTAAGCTTGATCAGCTGTTGTTAGAATTTATTTAATATTAATTTCTAGTATCAGCTGATGTTTGCTGGAGCCACAGCTGTAAAGCTGCTGGTCATGATATGGTTTGGTTATCTGGTGAGAGGGAAACATGAAGATGAAACCAGGAGATGTCCTTACTGAATCATCAGAGCTGAACAGGTGATGGAGAAACAGGTTTACCTTTTAGGTGACATGAATGAGTTGAAGGGAAGTTATGAACTGTTTCTGAGAGACAAATAACCCCAGGATCCTTTTTATAGTAGCTGACAGCTGGTAACTGTGCAGGGGCGGGATCTAGCAAAGTGTTGCCAGGGGGGCCAGGTAGGGCATTAACAGGGAAAGGGGGGCACAAAGAAATACTTTTCTTTCTTATTCTCATTTAAAATGTCTCGCTTTTAAAAAATAATTATCTGAATCTTACAACAAACGATTGATAGATTGATGCATATATACCATCAGAACAGTGAACATCACTGTCACAACAGTGTTTATTTTCATTCAAAGGCTTTATGATTTTTCCTATAATGGTGGGCCGAGTCTCTAGTCAAAATGCCCGGGCCAATTTTCTGTCCCAGTCCAGCCCTGTATGCAGCTCATCTGCAGTCTGGTGTTCCTACATCTTCCTATTCAGAAGGCAGAATTTCCGAGTTCTGAGTACAATCGAAAGCACCACGACTGCAGTTTTTGTGTTGGATGTAAAAGGCGCACATGACGCTGTGACGTAGGCTAGAATCATGGCAGCAGTCAATGACGGTCCAGGCGTGGGATTTCTCTCGTGGAAATATGCACATTATCTTTTCCTTTCTATTGGTAGGTGGCACAGTGCACTTGTGGCAAGTAAGCAAGCTAGAAGACTGGCAAAGTTATGGAAGAAACACATTAACAAGAGAATTCTGAGTAAAACCAAAGTTACTTTCCCTAGTAACTAGTTACTTTGAAAGTAACGAGTAACTTGAAGTAACTGAGTTACTTTTGAGAGAAGTAACTAGTAATGTAACTAAGTTACTATTTTAAAGTAACTTACCCAACACTGATCATTAGTATCGACTGCAAAACTTTATATTACATTCAACAACTGACGGTGTAATTCCGCTACAATGTAATTGTATTTAGATACAAATACGCAAAGGTAGGTACACTAGAAGAGGGTAACAAGTCAGAAGCTGGGTCTGTGACCTTTTGTATTTTTGATTTTCTTATGTTAAGTTCTTGTGTTATTATTTAGTTAGGGTTTAGTTGAGTGTTATTCTAGTTTATGTTTCATCAATGAGCCTGTGCTCCTGACTCTTTTCCTGCTTGGCGTGTGTGATCTCCTTGTCTCCGTAGGTTCCCCTTGTGTTTCCCTCTGGTCTTCCTTACCTGTTCCCACGTGTTCCCTTCCGTCCCCCCAGTCTGTCAGGTATTTCATGTCTCTGTGTTTCACGTTCTGTTGTCAAGTTTGTGTTGTCATGGCTACGACTCTCCGTGTTTTCTGTTTTATTCTGAAAGGTCTCGTGTTTCCATGTTCAGTGTGTTTAGTTTCACTTCCCCTGTGGCATCATGTTCATTTGTGTCAGCTGTGTTTCCTCAGGTGTTTCCACTTACACGTCACAGAGTTTTTCTTGCTACTGCTCAGGTTCATGTTCATGCTCATGTTTTGACTTTCTTTTTGCATGTTCTTGTTCAATTTTCATGTTATGTTATTTCACGTGTGTCATTGATTTCATAGTTAGTTTAGTTCTTTCTCAGTTTAGGTTTCAGTTTAGTTCGCCCTTGTTTCGGCTTGTCTTGTTTTTCTGTTACTGGACATCAGTAGAAAAGTACAGTGTATTTTGATTTAAGATGTGAAGATATAGTTTGTTTTTCAGCTCAATTAAAAATTACAGTTTTAAGCCTTGCTTAACTGAAATTTGTGCATTACTGAAATTTACTTTTAGCTTAATTATTTCTTTGTTTCTTGTTATAACTTGACTTGACCCACATCTAGTGTACCTCCCTTGAAGTATGTGTATGAAAACACAATTACATTGTAATTTCAAATAAACTACACTAGTTTATTTGAAATTACTCGAATTAAATTCCATTTAATTAGAGTAAAATATGCCCTTAGTCGCGAGGCTGTATAAGGTGTTGTTGAGTCTACAAATTTCCATACACAGAATGGAAATATGAAATTATAACCCAGTGTCAGCAGAATTCACACATCTAAACATGCACTGCCTCTTGTTATATTTTGCTCTGTCCATCCCTCCATCAGGTAGAGTGACCTTGTATTTCATTTACTGATAATTACATGGATTTATTCCACCGAGAGGCTTTAATTAGAATGCTAGAAATATTGATTGCCTCTATCATCTCCCTCTCTCCTCTCATCCACACATTGCACCTTCACTCTATCCCTCCGTCCATCCATCCCTTCCTCCATCGGCACTCAAACTGCTTGAGAATGAGGAAGAAGCAAAGTGTTATGTTAAAAAGTAGAGAGAAGGGAGAAAGAAAAATGGGGAAAGCAAAGGAAAGAAAAGAGGGATGTGATGATAAATGAAGGAAATATGGCACATGTGAGCAGAATACAGTTGTGCTTTACTCTTTTTGTGGGTATGCTAAAAACAAATAAAACGCCTCGACGCAACTGTTTTTGTGATTTCATACTACAGAGAGAAAAATTGATTGAACTGAATTGAACAAATTCTGCTTGTTGTAAAGTTTATTAGTAATTATCCTTTTTTATTGAAATGCATGTCTCATTTTTTCATACTTAAATACGTGTTATTACTATTTTTGTAATTACGTGTATTTTTTGTCATTTTTGTAAACACAGGGTTTTTAATCAAAACACATTTACTCCAAAAGCAGGTAAGTACTATCGTGAGTGACTGATGATGACTTGTTTTAACTTTTTGTTAAGATTTCAAATATTACACCACAAACAAGGGACGTACCTCAAAAATGACCTACACAATTAGACAAACTGTTCAGATTCAGTGTACAACTAGAGTTAACTAGTGGTTCAAGGTGTTATGCATCCACCCACCACTAGCTGGGGCTGCAGACAGAACCCCTCCCTTTCTGAGACAGGAAGTTCTAAATAAGCAAGGTACGATTGATGATAGCCACGCAAACCCTGTGTGAGAACGTGTAAAACGCCACACATTTCTGAAACATTTAAAATGTGATTTGGTTACTGGCAAATGAGATTCACAGAAAATTCTCTTAAACACATTTGTACAGACAAGGACCAGCCTCAGCCGTTACACAGACTGTTTCTCATCTCCCTTAGGAGCATCGCCACTATCAAACCAAATATTTTAAGAATACGCTACTGTACTCAATACAGTGTTAATAGCTTTCCTGTTATATAGTCAATTAAATGTTTCTGTGTCCTGTCTGTGGCATATTTCCTACCTCAGTCATTCTCTGTGCTAAAGACTGTTACCAAACAGCACAGAAATACCATGCTAAAAGAAGAATGGACTTCTTCAGATGGACTTGATTCAATTAGGACAGTAGTATGCTAACAAATTGACCACGTCGGACTTAAAAGTTGATCATACGTCCAGAAGTTGAATTACAGAAGCTGTAAACTTAACCAGCAGCAACAAGCCTATTTGCTACCAGCTCAGTTTGTATGTTGATATTAGACACTGAAGGCGTGCGATCACATGGACTCCAATGATTATTCATTAGCAATTTGATAGTTAATTATATCTGTAAGTTATGATCATAAATGCACTGTGGGAATGCAAAGAATCTACTGGTGTGTATGGGGCAGGGAGGGGGAATAAAGAAAACAGAGAGAGCAAAATTAAATGAATGTTCAGCCGAGCTAACAGGCCTGCTGACTTTATTTTCTGCTGGCCAAAGCAGAAAGACGCCGCTCAGTTTTTTTTCTTTTTTGATGTTTGATTAATTATTTTGGTGCCAATCCATTTCAGCTTCCCTCCATATTTAATTAAAATATCATTTTAAAACATAATTAAGTTTTTAATCCGACTGCGAGTGAGTCTCCAGCAAAGCAAAGAGGACTCCTCTCTCACTTTTTTTCTCTCTCTCTCACCCTGTCGGCAAATTGGAGGCTGCCTGCGGGCTTCATACACAACCACACACACAAACACACACACAAAGGTAGAGTGAGCAGTGTTACTTTCAGTTGCTACTAAGGCAGAAATGTGAATTCTCCTTTAGCATCGACACATTCAGACCAACCTGAGCTGTATAGTATTAGTGTGTATATGTGTGTGTGTGTATGTGTGTATGTGTAAACACCCAGCATGTGGCCTGGCGGCTGCTGATGGCCAAGCTAATTATGCATGAAATCAAATATGATTTAAAAAACAACTTCACAAGAAACTCCTGCTACAATGCCATCTCTCTCACACACACAGACACACACACAGAGACTCAGCAGGAGAGAGAGGCAGATGATGGTGATGAGTGAGTGTGTGCTTTTGTCTCCCGTGTGCGCAGAAGGAAGACGGAAAAGTGCAGCAACAAAAGATGAGCTCTGTGGAATCATATTCCCACTTGTTTTATTTGAATGGCAACTGTTACTATTCTGTATCTTTTTCCTTTTTAATAAAATCCATTAAGGGATAATTACAGTTTGTTTTAATGTACAGTATTTGAAACTGACAAGTCTACTGTAGTTCCATGGGTCCTGCTGCGTTTGCACACATCAACTCCAATGTAAAGATTTAGTCTTGCAAAAGAGCATAAAAAAGCATATATAGCAGCTTGATCACTTAATGAAATATGAAACATTGTTATACATTAAATGCAAAGGTACTGTATCATAAGCAGTAAAGCTCTGCCACCTCCAATGACACAGTGCTGCTAATGGATCATGACAATAATCCTACAGAGGCATTCTACACTTGTGTTGCTTGGGTGCATTCTGGTAGGATTAATTGCTCAGAGTATCTGCCAACTCATTCTAGTATTACTTATTCTAATTTTCCAACCAGCTAGCCCTGGCTCTGCCTATCTGTGCTGCTTCTACCAACAGGCCAACCAAGCTGGTGTGGTCCTCCAGAGTCTCTTGTTCCACAGTGGGTTGGACTCCAGCTTTACTATGTTGGATTGTAGAGATAGAGGGTTCTTTGGCGGGCTACAAGAACTAGCAGGTTGATTAGTGCACTCCTTTTCCAAACTTACCAAGGCTGCAGAGAAGATCAGCAACTTTCAAACAGTAGAGTCAGAGTCAGAGTGGGTGGAGAAGCTTACTAGAAGCTACTGTTGTGCATTTGTCACCAAGCAGGTCTACTTATATTCACTGAGAAGCTTTTATGCAGTATTATTTATTAATCCTTTCAAGAGAGCATGGATCCACCCCCTTTCCTTTGTGTGCTTGTACACATGTAGTACAAAGTCATTCAGGAAGCGGAGAAGCTTAATCACCTGAGTATTTTTTTTCTGCCGGTATTGAGATGCTCTTTACATAAACATAACTTATTTTGTGCAAAAAAGACAAAATTTTTCAAAGCTTAAGTGCTGTGGCCATATCAAATATGGCACTTCTGATTTCTATGGGGGAAAAAAGCATTATTTCATGCCTGGCTGAGTTCAGGACATTAAAAATGCAGCGGGCTCCTCCAGAATCAAATTACCTTGAACTGATTCAAAGGCTTCTCATATCCATCACCATGCACTGTGTGGTCCCCAAAACAAGCAAATTAGATGTGGCATTTATTTACGTGACGGGTGGCAGAGGGGGAATTAAGATTTTGGGGGGTAAATTACAGGTAATTAAGGTCCATTCTGTGTAATTCTCAGCTATTAGAAGTAATTTGACGGCGATCGTCTGGGACTGAAATTAATGTGTGACGTGACAGAGAGAGGAGAGTGAGTGCATGGTTCACCTTTTCATTTATTTTACTTCTTTGTCTAGATTCACCTCGTTTTATTCCACCTCCAGCCCACCGCTGCCTCCTCTTCACCTTCCATCTGCCCGGGCTTTTCGTTTTGTTCAAGGACACCAATCCAGTTATTTTCAATATCAACATAAATCAAAACTAACGCATGTGACACAGCGGCTACAATCCTCAAACACTACTGACTGATACAGAGTGAGATGAGGGATGGACGGAAAGAGGAGGAGGAGGAGAACAACACGGGGGAGGTAGAAAATACGAAATAAAGGGACTTCTTAGAAAGAAAGAACGAAAGAAGGAAAGAAAGAACAGCTTGGCCTTGGTCTTTCTGACAGCAAAGTGCTTTACGGCTGTTGGCATCTGCCACAATATGCCACAATCGCCCCCGAGGGCTTTCTTTACTGGATTATTATGGTTGCCAGGGTGACAATGCCACACACTAGCTCCAATGAGAAAAAAAAAACCGTATTTATTTTTTTAAAGCCTCAAATTAGCAAGGGAGACAGTTAACCCACTCCTTAGCTGAGACTTTATCTGGATATTTTTTCCAGGCTCATTAGCCGTGGTAGAAAAACCCAGTTCAACCAGTAGGATCAGTTGGCTTAAATCAGCAGCTGCTGTAACAATGCCTGTGAGGGCGTTTGTCACTACAGTGGCGGGGCATAGTACCACAGTGTCCCAATAACACCAGGAAACAGCAATGTCTTCAGGGGCAGTATGAAGACATTGGAACGCGGACCATTCTGAATTTTTTATATTAAATTTAAAAAATCAGTAAATCAGCAATAAAATTTGACTGTGACAAAATATATTTGACTGGCTCTTAGAAATAATCCTAGGTTTGGCTGGGATTCTGATCACAGCATTTTGTTAATATTATCAATTTGTTTAATTTCATTCAAAGTCAATTCAAAGAAACTCTCAGGACTCTGCACCATGTCGAAAAATCTCTTACACCCATTTGGGCAGTAATTAAGCAAATAAACCTCCAATTCATTTGTCACTAGGACATAAAAACTGCATGTATAGATTCACCGGTAGCCTGACATCTCCTTCTCAGAAATGTAACCATGTGTCACGCTTACGCAACCTACTATGATTGGGAGATTGAGGAACTACTGAAATGGATGTGAGAGAATGTACAAAGTGGAATAAAATGTGGTCAAATATATATTTGGCTTTGTAAAAAAACAAAAAAAACAAAGAGTAGGGGACCTGGGAGGGAAAAAAGTCCCAGCATTTACTTGTTTCTTTCACGGCTGGCACCGCATGTAAAATACTAAGGCACAATGGCAAATTAATTAAGACATAATGCATCACACACAACTATAAATACTGGGAGTGACATCGACCAGTTAAGTATGTTATGTAGGGTCTACAAAGACTTCTTTGTGTGTGTTTTCAATTTTCAGCTTGCTGGTTAAACAAAAACTGCAATGTCAATGATTTTGCATCCTTTATGGCAACAAGCAAGCATACGTGCACAAATAAGTAATCGCCTGCTGTTGCGGTTTAGTAAGGTTGGCCAATTCTATTGAGTTTTCAATTCAGTTTTATTTATATTGCACCAAATCACTACAACAGTTGACTCAAGGTGCTTTATATTGTAAGGCAATGACCCTGCAATAACAGAGAGAAAACCCCAACAATGAGACGACCCCTTATGAGCAAGAACTTTGGCGATAGTGGGAAAGAAAAACTCCATTTTAACAGGAAGAAACCTCCAGCAGAACCAGGCAGGGGAGGGACAGCTATCTTCTGTGACTGACTCAAATAAGCCCAAACTATAAACTTTATCAAAAAGTTAAGTTTTAGGCCTAATTCTAAAAGCAGAAGGTTAGAAACTGGGAGCTGGTTCCACAGATGAGGGACATGAAAGCTGAAGGCTATTTTCATATGTATATAGAATGTGACTAAGGACACCGTCCCACAAGCATAGAGACTGGATGTTAACCGCCTGGTGACCATCAATTCAAAGGAAGAAAAAGAGTACTCCTCAACTAGATATGAGTGGTTGCTGGCAGTTTCTGTGAAGCTCAACGCTAAAAAGGCCTGCAAATTCCGCAGGCCTAAAGCACAGTCAATTGATATATATCTCAAATGTCAAAGTACGGAAAAATGTGATCACAGTAATTGAAATTGCCTATCTTCTTGGATTATTAACACAGCTGGGTCGACCAAAAATTATTCTAAAAAGGGAAACTCAGAAGGACCAGGATGACCAGATATTGAGTATTGTTGAGTGCTGTTGCTGACCAAGTGCTTGGCGTTATGGTTAATTCCAGGACAATTACTTTAAACATTCAATGAAGCAAAAAGTTATCCCAAAAAGGTTTTTTGAACTCAACAGTGAATTCGGTGGATGTCAGTGCCATTCCCAGGATGTGGCAGAAGACCAGGCTAACAGCAGGAAAGTGAAGCATAGAACATAGAACATAGAAAAGCCCTACTGGAAGATTTCCAACATCCATCCAAAAACTAAGGCTGTTGGAAAGCAAAGGGAAACCAAACACAGTTCAGATTCCTAATAAATGTGTCGCTAAGTACTGCATTTTTATTCATATTTCTACTAAGTTGTTTTTTCCTACTCACTGTTTAGCTTTGCTGCTGTTTTGTTGCAAGTCCACATTTATATCTATTATATCTATCATCTTTGCATGAAGCTCTCATGTATTTAATTGTTCTATATAGCTTCACAGAAAATTCAGGTATGATGAATACACGTCAATAACAGCACGTGCTTCACGTCTGAAGATTTAAAAAAAACTGAATCTTACACACCTTACTAGCTGCATGACTGTCAAAATGTGTGTTCTTAAAAAAGCAGACATATAAACGGGGTTTCTATTAGACAGCAAAGCAAATACATCACGAACCTAACACAGAGCAGAAAGGAGTTATTGCACCTGGATTAGCTGAGTGTTTTACTTTTGTCTCTTAGCAAGAGTCAGCCTGTCAGATGGCAGGAAAGTCAACCAAGGGCACTATTTCATATTTAATATTTAATATGCTCACCTAATCATGCTCAGCCTTGGTATGTGTGGGTGGGGGTGGGTTTGGGAGTGTATGTGTGTGTATAGAGGGAGCGGGTGAGTCTAAGTGGGCGTTGTCTCTCTGTCAGTCAGCATTTGTGGCTTGTCTGCAGGTTATTTAATGATTTTACACTCAAGTGATTTATCATAATTTTTCCAAGACAATCTTCTATTATTCTTTGCTTTCATCTCTCACACTCACTCTCTTTCTTTCAGACACACACTTTCCCTCTCAGTTTCTCTCTCTCACTCCCTCGCTCTCCCTCTGCAGCGGCATCATCCAACTCCTTGGTCAAAGTGGAATAATTGTCAATGAATATTTAACAAGGTTTCAGATGGTGGGATAGACATCATCCTCTCTCTCTCTTTCACACACACACATACACACACGGTTCTCTGTGATCCAGGCAGAGGTTAGCGATACGGCGTGGTCAGTGGTGCGTACAGCAGCCAGTGGATTAGCGGAGCAGAGATGATGAAGGGCAGAATAAGTACTAAATAAACACCCTCTGCTTTCGCTCCACATACAGTAACGCAGCTCAGCGCCAGCAGCCATTTCTCAGCAGCCATTTTGTGTCCTTCTCGACCCCCCTTCACCGACTGGACTCCTTTTACTGGAGGAGATCATGAAATCGTAATTAACCACCAGCGGCATTTGTAATTTCTAGTCCGGTGCGGATCTGCTGTGTGGAGTGTTTGAAATATTCACCGCTTGCCTAGTCTGGAGAGTCCAGATGTGTCTGAGAGGTTGCAGGTTTAACCATGACATTAAGAGGCAGTGAGGTATCCTTGAGCCCTGAGGTCCTCAAGGACACCACGGAAACATGTAAAAGCAGCAGCCTTGAAAACAAATGCATGCTGCATAGTGTCTTGATTGTCCATAAAGGTGGAGAAAGTGTTATGATCAATACAGGTTTAGGGCCAGGTGATAAAACAATAAAAATAATTGTTGTCAAATAACTTTCCTTGAGACATGGTTAATATAAAGTCAGTAGAACTCGTTTCATGTGTGAAGTATTTTGTGTTGTCTCTGACAAACAACACGAAAGGCCAATGACAATGAGCTACAGCAACGTTAGGCTGGGTTAATGGTAACGCTGTGCTAATGTTTGGGTTACTGCAGGAATTCGGTCATTTTGAGGTATCTTGGCTATTTAAAGGCTAACAAAGAAGCAGAGTAGCATACACTGGGTATGAAACTGGGTTTATAGCACAATCCCAAAGATGGTAGCTAATACCATGACAAGTGATTGCAGCAAGCAGTTAAAAATGTTTGTTCAAGTGGCTAATTAAAGTAAGTACAAAAATTGACATTGTAACCTCTTTAGCAAATAGCTGCAAATTTCAATATCAGGCACACAAAGAATTTGATCGTCTCACTGAAGTTGCATGTGAGTTCACTTATCAGTGTATGCCCAGTATATACTATCCAGTCTTTAAGTCTGACATCATTAGCCGTTTCCGGGTCCAAACTCCGCTTCAGCTCCCAAAGTCAAACGAACACTGCAGCATCACGGAGAGTTAAAAACTGTCTAAATCCTTTCATCTTCAATAAAATGATCGGTGCGCCTGCTCTACCTGCTTTAACAATGAAGTTTAACATCCAGGCATCCATGAAAACAGAATTTTTTAAATTTAACAGAGTTAGAAGTTAGCAGGAAGTTAGCTCGCTAGTTTCCATCTAAAGATGATATAGCATGTTCTGACTGAGGGATTTCTGAAAAAATTTAAACGTACAGCTCTGCTATCACTTCTGACATAAATGAAGACTGGAAACTAAACAGCAGTGACGTTTGTAGGGTTACTAAAGTTGGACTAGCTGGTATATAATGATGTGCTACGTGGTGGCTAGCTACACAGCAATGGTTAGCATAATATAAACACATTAGCACAGTGAAGCTGGAGGATGAACGCTAACATTTTTTCCACTCTATAAAAGTTAACGTGAGGGTTCCCAAAGGTTAGGGACAAATGCAATCGCTTGGCAGGATGCTGTAAACGGACCAAACTTCAGTCAGGAGAACAACTGAGATAATCCATCCACAATACGAGGTTAGTCATTGATATACTGCTGCATGGGCTGGGCTGTAGTTACATTGTAAGGTGTTAAAAACTGAGCTTTAAAATGAATAGTGATAATAAAAAATGAGAGAGGCCGACAGTGATCACTGACTTTTTAGGGACTTGTTCTGTTTAAACAGAACAAGATACAAACCATTAGGGAGGTTGGGTGGCTGTAGCTCAGGTGGTAGAGCAGGTCATCCACTGATCGGAAGGTTGGTGGTTCGACTCCTGGGTTCCCCTAGTCTACGTGCCAAATGTCCGTGGGCAAGATACTAACCCCAAATTGCTCTCCGATGCATCCATCGGAGTATGAATGTGTGTGAATGTTAGCTATGAAGCACTTAGAAAGATGTGCTTGTGTGAATGCACTAGTTGTGTAAAGTGCTTTGAGTGCTCAGATGAGTAGAAAAGTGCTATATAAGCCAGTCCATTTACCATTAAAACAGGTTAAAAACACAACAGCCTTAATAAATGCAGAGTTCATACGTCATCACTTAAAGACTGGATTCTTTTGGCTCTGTTTTACTTGATAAATGGCCTGCTCTTTGTTACCACAGAACCAAAACCATGAAATCAAACACAGTTTGGGGTGAAAAAGGTCATCATAGCTGTTAGTTAGAATTCTCTGTAGGCTTATCAATACAGAACTATTATATAGGCGTCTTTGAGGAGGCTCTGTAAGTACAAAGCTCATTAATGTCAGCAAACAGACCTTTTTATATCTTTATGAACCCATTCAAATTTTTTATAATGTTGATCTTATCCAACTTTAATGGTGTGGTTGGAATCAGCTAGTACTTTCACCTTCTCAGTTATGAACACTTAAAATATATTTTTAATGTTAAGATTTTAATATTTGAGCCGTTTAAACAATGTTCCAACCGTCTCGGTCAATAAAATGAAAAGATATTTCAGTCTAATTTTTGAATACATGTTTTTAATTCTCAATTATTAAAACACTGGGCTTCAGCTAAAACTAAAGTATTAATGGAGGTGCTTTGTATCATGTCTTTTTATAATTTAGCATGAAAGTAGATACATGGCAGCAGACAAATAAACAAAGTAATTAAAAAAAACTACATCTGTTTTCCAGAAAACACAAATGTACGGCAGTATGGTATATTATCACAGAGTATACTTCTATTATTTATCAAACTTTTATAGATGCAGCTTTAATACAAAACACTTGAATTTCTCTCTCTCTTTCTCTCCCTCTCTCATTGTAATCAGCAGCCCTTACAGCCAATCTGCTGGCCATAAAACTGTCTGCAGCCTGATGATGTACAGCTCACAGAATTACCTTATCTGCCTCTGATTTACTGTGCCTCACAGGTAGAGAGACAAAAACAGCCTCCACACCTCTGTCACATCCATCCATCCATCCCTTCACCCCCCCCCATCCCCTCGTACATCCTGCATTCCCCCTTTTCCACTCTTCAACCTTGCTTTTATCAGTCTTCTATCAATTCCTCCTGCCTTCCTCTCATCTTTTGTTCTTCATTTCTTCATTTGTGTCGCTCTGTACCGCCATCATTCTCCTCTCGTTTTTTTCCACTAGTAAACCTTATTCTATCCATCTCTTCTCCCCCCTTCTCACCGTCTGTTTTCACCTGTCTTTTTCTAATCCACATTGTGCTTCATCTCTTAATTGGGTGAACCCGGTTCTTACCATTCTGTCCACCTTTCACTTCTTCTGCTTTCAATGCTAACCGTCAAACTATCCCTCTATGCATTTATTTGAGCTTTTTTAGTCTTTTTAATGTCAGTTCCTCTATCCCTTCATCGCCCCATCTTTCTTCTCGTTTCTCTACCGCAGACCTATTTTTCTTTCATGTCTTCCTTTACTATTTTCCATTTTTCACATCCTCCCTTGTCTTCTTAACCGTTCTCTCCTTCCTCCCTTTCTCTAACTATTTTTTTTTTTTACTCAGTCGCCCCCACACAATTTCTTCGGCCCGTTTTCATTCCATCACCTCTGTATTTTAGTCCAATCCCTTTCTATCTATCCCCCCTCGTGCTCTCATCTTGTCCCAGTCATCTTAACATTTATCTTGCTGTTTTTCCCCCCACACATCCTTTTCTAATCTGTCCTTCCATTCATCCTGCTTTTCTTTTTCTTCCTTTCAACATTGCATTCCTCCTTCCCTCCTTCTGCTTCTCACATGGCTACTTCTCTTTTGTTTTTCTTGCCATCCACTATTCTGTTCATCACTTTTATTCCCGCTCTCTTTGGCCTCCTTTTCATTGTAAAAGCAAAGAAAACAGCTCTCCCTGCCCTGCTGCTCGGCTCTTCGCCAACAAAAAGAAAAAGAAAAATCTTTTTGCAGGTACCCGTCACAAATGACGTACACAAACACAATTTCTAAAATAGTATTAAATGGTGCAAAAGACACACACACTCACATAAATTCGGCATCAGACGCTCTGACAGTAATTACAGCCTACAGTGGTCCTTGTTGTCTTTTATTTAAGAACAAGATGGAGTATCTTTGATCAGAAACTGAGACAGAGTGTATGTGTGTGTGTGTGTGTGTGTGTGCGTGCTCTTGCACAAAGTGTGTCTGCCTTGATGTATGAATACAAATGACTGAAATGATATCAAAATGTGGTTTTGATTGTGGATTTGAGAGGAGAAATGGGGAGGGGGTAATTAAGTCACCAGGAGGCCAGTATCTATTTGTGTGTGTGTGTGTGTGTGTGTGTGTGTGTGTGTGTGTGTGTGTGTGTGTGTGTGTGTGTGTGTGTATGTGTGTGTGATTGTGTAAAACACAGAGAGAGAGAGAGAGAGAGAGAGCTAGAGAGTCCGTCTGTTCATGAGTGTTTGTGTTTTTGTGTCTGTTTTGCGTGTATCTGCAATAGATGCGTCAATTTATATTCATGTGTAAGTTTACGTGTCCACGAAACGTGTTTGTGTGTCTGTGTGTGCGCGAGTGGAGTGTGGGTGTTTGAAAACGTGTCTGGTTTTTCATCAGAGCAGAATTCCTCTGCCAACGTTCCTTAATGAAAAATAAATAGCGTCCACTGTTTCAGAGCATCTTTTCAATCAGCTGGAAAATACCCAAAGCAGTAGGAGACAGGAGGTTTTTACGTCTCAACTGCTCAGTAGAGATCAAATCACCATCCAATTTTACTCAAAGAAAAAAACATTTCAGGGCTCTTAGTTTGGGGGAAAATGTGTTTCTGTCTGGTCTTCATTCGTTTTTCCGTCAACAAAGTTTTACAAATTAGTAGAAACTATTAAGAATGATACCTTTGTATTCAAAAAACATGACAATGAATAATCTGGACTCACAGTAAGTGTCTCATTCACTCACTTGAACATTCGTAAGAGCTACTTCCTAATTCTGTTATGTGGGTCTTTCTGTGCCTGACCGAGGAGGGCCTTGGTTTCCCAATCTCTGCTAAAATACACCGTACAGTTAATTCTGTTGAATATGTACATGAGGCTCAAACTCCTGTAAATGCTTCCTCCGCACTGGCCTCCACCTTTTCTCTGCAAGTCAGGCTACTTTGTGTTCATAACGTTGTTCTTGCATTTACTTACGCTTGCTGAAAAGATTTTTCCACAGTTATTTCTACAAACAGATGAATAAAGCCCCGGATTCTACTCCTTATTACGAGTATGCAAAGTCACTGATGTAATTAATGCTCCTCATGTCAATCTGGATGAGTGGATCAACCTTATTTTTTTCTAAAGAAATAAACTTTTACATTAAAGAAAACGCACACATGTATGGTGAAAGAATTCACCTCCCACCACTAAGAGAAAGCTGGAGGTGAAAATCCCAAACTTCTTCTTCTTCTTTTTTTAAATTTTCCACCAACCAGAGTCGAGCTGAAGGAAGCAAACTCATTTCTCCGCTCTCCAGGCGTTGGCTCGTTAACCAACTGCTCTGCCCAACGCTGCCACCGCTTTTCCTTCAACTTTCATCAAACTCAACTACTTCCTCTAATAATCAGCACCGCCATATCCGTGTTTAACAAGGTAATATGACACAAACCATCTGTAGCTTCAAAAAAAAAAAGGAAAAAAAATAACACCCACTTTACATATTCACTTTTACCATCCCCATAATTAAATATTTGAGAAATATCAGGAATGGAAAATTAAAACAGAAAAAGCCCTGTGCCACCACTATCAATTTATTCCCTCTCTCAGAGTGCATTAGAAACGTCAGATTGCCGTTGGCAAAGACACAGAAAGAGCTTGGTGTTTTTTTAAACTCACTTTATAAATTACATTTTGGAGTGCTTTGGCATGCTAATACCTGCTGCCACGGAGAGCAGACAACGTTAATTATTTCTTATTGGGATCGGCGGCGATTATTTGCATATTTCATTTAGCTGTTATAGACGTTGCAGGTGGGAGGGAGGAGAGCAGGGGCGTGTGAGACACTTTTTACTTTGTGTCTCAACAACTTTTGGATTAAAAAAGAAAAAAACGGTGGATTCACTGACCGTATGTGTTTGGAGGAGCATTAATTTAGGCTGATTTCAGTCATTTCCATGAGCTGCGGCAGATTATTGGTGATAATTAACAAAATTAGCTTTCAATATCACGCAGGCTTTGATGCAAAAAAGGTCAGAAAACAGTTTTAAGAACTTCAGCGTGTTCAACTTTATTCGACTAAAGCATCAATTATAACGTCATTTATACTCAATTGGCTTCACGAGTGGCTCTATGTGAGGACGACAGCAGGGGAAAGTCAAAGTTTCTAAGAGTTTAAGAACCGGAAAACAGATGTGTGATTTATACAAAACATCATCATGAATTCATCGTGAATACATACGCACTTAATGAGGGATTACAAAACCGGAAAAGGTCCATAGCACGTTGTATCAACGCGAACAGAAAGTTTCGCTCTAGACAAGGATCAGCTTTAACTTATACATGAAGGTCAAAACATCAGGAAATGTTTTAAATGTAACTAATTAAAGTTCACAATAACGTTTTTCCGTTTTTATTTTTAAATTTAAAAGGGTATTTGTTGTCTTATATGTTGCGAAATTTAAGTTGCTGTATTTAGAGTAGGTATGCTTTCCTTTAGTAATACTTTTGTTGTCTGGTATAATTCTGTGATATCTATCCTCAACCCTATAAAGCATCCCTCCATCTATTTTATTCTTATCCAGTTCAGGGTCATGGGGGGCTGGAGTGGATAATGACCCAAAGCATAATACAACCCAAAAGTGTAACAAGGAAAAAAATGGGATCATCTTCAATGACCAATCAGTCACATGATTTCAACCCCAAAGAGCATGTTTTTGGCTACTGAAAGAAAGACCCACAAACAAGTGGAGCAACTCAAGGTGGCTTCAGTGAGAGTTTAGCAACTCAAGGGAGGAAACACAACATGTTGTGATGTCCATGATTTGTAAGCATTAAATATTTAAATTTACGTTAGCACTTCCAGTCAATTATGAACCTCTGAAAATAGGAGAGTGTGTATAAACATGGCTGCAATTTTTAAACAGTTCATGCTATTTTTTGGGAAAACCCATTGAATTAAAGCTGAAAGCCTGCACTTCAGTCACATTTCGATTGTTTGGTTTACAGTCCTCTGTGGACGTGTACAGAGGTGAAACTACAAAAAATGTGTCAGTGTCTCGAACATTATGGAGGACACTGTATCCCTAATCCAGCACATTTTCATCTTTTTATTCATTTTTAACAACCTACAGTGTTGTTGGTGTGAAACTTGCTTGCTGTGTAACATGAAAACCCTCCAGGTGTAAGCACCAAGTTTTATCGCTTTCAAATGACCTGGAAATGCAGCTTTGCAGATCTTCAACCAGGGATTAACACCAACACTGAGATTTTTTTTTAACACAAACTATCTTGATATAGTGCGTGGTTAAACTAACTCCCAAACTTCCTAACTTTAATCTTAATTTATGTAAAGTGCTGTGTGGTGGAGCTCCGGGAGCGGGACAAGCCGTCTGATTGGCTATATCAGGTATCAGGCAGGAGTCCAACACTCGGTAATTTGATTTAAAAAGCTCGTAATAACCTGAGGTCAATATTTAAATCACTCAGAGGGGGAGATGAGCCACTCTGCATGTTCAGGACGCTTCAGTCTCCATGCTCAGAGTCAACCAAACCTGGATCTCTATCACCTCCACTCCTCCAACACCTCCTCCACTGCCCGCGATCTTTGCTTCTGCTTCTTCTTATCCTTACTTTAGCCCCCTTTCCTCTCCATGTGACTTCTTCACTCCTCAGTTTCAAAAATACTCTGCGGCGTTCAATGCTCTGATTTCAGAAATAACTTAAACAAAAGGAGCAGTTCCATTTCTCTGTTTCAGCTCCTCCTGCTTTTCTTGCATTTGCTAAAACAACTAAATTATAGCTAAATTTTGAATCCTGGTATTTATAGGAATTTGAGCTCTGCAATAAATCACCATTTCTCATTTCAGGTGGAGCTCTGCTCTCGAGCATATCACTGCTTGACATCCGTGACAATCTTCACCCATTCGTTTTTCACTTGCTTTGACTCATGTTACATATGGACATGTTGAACTGAGGCCTTTTATCCTTCAGATCCATTTTTATGGTAACAAATTTGTGCTTGGTAAAGTCATTTTATGTTGTAAGGTGTGTTACAAACAACAGAGTTGGAAATAGTGGATGCTAAATCTCTACTGAATATTTCACCTCTTCAAAGTCTGAGTTTGGTTGGGTTTTTTTTCCCGTCTTTCATCTGCTCCCCGTCTGTAAGGCAACAGACTGACTCTTCATCTGACCCCACCTTGTTTCATTCTTCTTTCACTACCTACTCGCTGTATTCCCCTCCCCCCTTCTCTCACTCTCTCCCTTCCTCTCCTCCCCCCGTCCTTCTCTGTGTGGTCTGTAGGGTGAAATGGAGGCCTGGGGCCAACAAGCTGTCTCCACCAGCCACACTGATAAGACACACACACACATACATACACATTCAGAATCACCATACAAGTGCCAACAGTCACAATCACAAATGTACAAGTGCTTTACACACACACACACACACACACTAGAACACACACACACACACAGCTCATACTCTGTGAGGAGCCACCTACAGAGGCCACTTAGCAGTTTTACCTGTAAATTTCTCACTCTTACACACACAAACTTTCATACACATTTATACGCTATACTTGTGTTTAAAACTGAAACATGAGAAAAAAAATTGTGTTCTTGGGGAAACGGGGGGGGGACAGGTGGATAGCCAGGTGTTAGGTTCAGCTCTCTAATAGGATTTGTTTCCCCTCATGTCCAAAGGGACTAGCCTTTGGACATGAGGGGTTGGTCTAATGTCAACAAATCAACTTCCTTACAACGCACCATCCATGACACACCTCAAACTCACACCAACCCCTCCGACCCCCTCGGTGGAAATTGGCATGTTCCTGACACGTGAAAGATGAATTTGATGTATATGCAGCATTTGAGCAAAGTGTATATTTCAAGCATGCACCTGGAGCAGATGAAACATATGGGAAAATACGTATTTAAGACAAATTTTTATTCAAATTAATTTTAAGTCTGAACCTCTAGGGTTAGGGTTAGTAGGCTGTTAGATGTATGGCTGTTTCACACAGTTAGACGCTGACCTGCTTTAAGCAATGTAATATTTATTGATCTAACAGCCAGTGTACTGTTTATTATACCTCTTTTTGCATATATCTAAGTCACTGCATGTATCTTATACAGTTGACTTTGTGTGTCAAAAGAACGTCGCGGATCAATGCCAGTGTTTTTGTAGTGGTTCACAAGCTCTTCGCTGCCCTACAAATGGGAGAGTGCTGTTTTTATTCCTTGGGGTGTACTTAGTGTGCAACAGTAACAGGATGGATGGAACATTTCAAACATTCACCAGGATCAAAGTTTTTCACAGCAGAACACTGCATTATACTGAGATGGTTAATGTTAGTCACTATGTGGTGCTTTTAGGATTGTGGTAAACTGATGGTTATGTAACCCATTAGAGTTAGTGTAACTAAATATCCTCACCTGTTTTATTTCATTATATATTCCATTTACTTTTGGATTTCTGTGAATTTCTATAAAGAGCGACATAAATCTTCATTTATTCCATTAAAATTAATTAAACAGATTAATGTTATAATGTTTTGTTTTTGAGAAATTTCCTTTCAAACTTTAGATTTACTGAGAGAAAGTTCCTCCATCTTCCACTCCATCATGTTCATACTTTGTTCTTGTCAAATATCCCCCCACATTTGTAATACGCTGTCTAAACATGGTGGCAGTTTTATAATATTTGAGTGATGAAACTCCAGAGAAAAAGATCCAGATTCAGCAGCTGTCACCGAAAACATCCATTCACCTTTTCAACACGCGCACGTTTGTGTGTCTGTGTAAGTGTGTGTGTTAGCAGACTCGGTACAATCCCCTGTAATGTGACAGACAAATCCTGCTAAGCTGTTAAATATTACACTGCTTTCACACTCGTATTAAACACCTTTCTATGTCTGTCGTGCGTGCGCGCTCTCTTTTTCCATGTTCACCCACCCCTGCCAAAACACACATGCAACCCTTGCCTTCATCTTCAATATGCAACAAAAAACTCTTCGCACATGTACAACAAATCTTTAAAATGCAGCGACACACTGACAAAGTCACATAACGCAATACTGTCATATGACACACACAACCGTTTCGCTGCGCGGTGTCTCTGCTTGTGTGTGTGTGTGTGAGTCCTAATCCCCGGTGTTGGCCGTCCTGTCGCGGCGTTATATTTGCTGGTATCAGTGTATCTTCCACTTGCTGCCTAAT
Organism: Haplochromis burtoni; assembly: GCF_018398535.1. Lineage (NCBI taxonomy): Eukaryota > Metazoa > Chordata > Actinopteri > Cichliformes > Cichlidae > Haplochromis > Haplochromis burtoni. The sequence continues at coordinate 217,873 of NW_024582649.1, read as the reverse complement.
CCAACCACCCCGGCTCTGATATTTCCTGACATTTATATGAATCACCCCTCTCTAGATGAACGGACAGAGAGAGGGAGGCGAGGGAAGGGACAGAGCTGGATGATGAAGGCAAAGATGGAGCTTGAGTGAAAGAACGGTACAAGGAAAGACATCATGAGTCAAAGAAGGTTGTGTCAATGTAAAGGTCTGCAGGGATTTAAACTGAGAGGAAATCAGAGGAGAGACAGATATCGAGACTTATGGATGGAAGGACAGACGGACAATGGAATGGTAAGGGATAATGAAGAGATGGAAAATTGGGGGGAAAGTCATTATTTTCTATCTTTCATTGATGAAAAGAAAGAGCATGAAAGTCAAAAGCAGAATAAATAAAAATCGCACCACGGAAAGACAAAAAAGTCTTCAACCTTGTCAGCGACATATGTTTCCATCAATAACAACAAGCTCTTATGAGCACCAAGAGACACACACACATGCGCTATTAGTCTTCGGAGGCTTGTTAAGGCTCAGCCTAATTTTATGACCTCACACCACACCTGTAGTTGCTACGGCGACCATATCAGCTAAGAATTAATAGAGTGGGAGCAAACAAGGACAAAATGCTCTGAGTCAGAAATTGAAATTTGACAGAATGAACGACGCTAAAGTAAAAATATAAACCTTCAAGTTTCCAAAAGTGCAATGCAACTTATATCAGCTGCCTAAGAAGCAAGTCAGTCTTAAGTGATCAAGCTTACTTGAGAAAAATGGTAAAGTTGCCATGAATCTGACTTTTTTTTTTTATTTCAACAGAGCATGGTAAACATGGTGAAATCTAGAGCTGGTTTTTCTGTTTGTGTTTTGATTACATGGCAGAGATCATATCTGACTTTTTCAGCATTTAGTCGATTATTTTTTGAACTTACAACTAAAAATGAAATGGCACCCAAAGCCACTTTAATATTTGCCACAAAAAGGCAAACTGTGTTCATATGAAATGCTCCTATGTTAATATAAATGGTTGAATGCTAATAATATAAGTTCAGCACTGGAAAGCACCAGCATTTGTACACTGGAAACAAAACCAGTTACCTTTTGTTAATGCACTGCTCATTGACTTGGTTGTATCCTATATAGAGCCACTATGAAGTCATAATCACACAGTATTGTACATAATGTATAATAGCGCATTATACATGCATTTGATGGGGTCACTTGTCACTCTGTACCCTTTACCACAATTTGTCAACATGCAATGTTAATTCTGTGAAGGGGGATATTTTAACCCACGTTTGGTGCTTAAACCTCATGAAATACCAAATAAGAAAGTAAAACTAAGCAGCACAGTGAAAACAAAATGACACCAAGTGCAAAACCAAAGCTCACACATCCAGGGAATAAGAACAGAGGGGTATTTCACCCTCAAATTATGTTACAGGTTATTTTTACGTTTAAGTTGTTGGCTCATGACCAGATTTCTATATTTCTTCTTTTAGAAAAACTGTTACAAAAAGTTAAGGAATATTATGAGTGCTGTCACTATTTGCTGCAGATGATAATGCATTTAGATAAATGTGTCTAATTATATGACATATCCAGCTGCAGAGGCACCAGCAGCCCACAGAGAAGCAGTCACAGTCACTAAATTGCATGCTAACCATCTCGAGCCGGGTGTGAAATATGTCATTTGCCTCTGCTCTTAATTGCACTAAAAATGAAGATTAAGAGGATGAATTATTGATACAAGTTGGTATTTAATCTTTTGTAATGAATAGTGAATCCGCTGGTTATAAATATTGTACAAGGCTTCATAATTTGATAAATTTATTCCAATTTGCCCTTTATTTTGCCCTTTAGTCAAGGTTACGTTCATTTAAACTCCCTCTCTCTC